>NC_060151.1:2977799-2980458 GCF_021292245.1 Micropterus dolomieu | reverse complement strand
ATCAATAAGCTGTTGAATACTCACTCTGATTAATATTTAGGCTTTTATAAAAATAAAAGTTAATTATTAATTATTAGTGATAGCTGCATAAAAATAAATGTAGCCTACTGCATGCCATATTTCTTAACTATTATTATATAAATATAAAAGTATTATATAGGTATTCAGCACTCCTTGAAATAAACAACATGGTCCACATCGTAATTGTTTGTGTGTTTTTTTATTATTATTATTATTCCACTATGAAAATATATGTACAATAAATAATTTGGATTTTCACTATTAAAGAATCTCAATAAATAAACTAGGGTCTAAAACTCGGGTCATCAGCAGGGCTTCTCTCTCTCGTCTCGCCACGTTCAGAGAGAGAATGAATTCATTCTTCAGTTTCGAATTTGTAAGAGCAGTCCAGCTCTCTGCACCTAGACTTCGCGAACAGTTCCTGAGAAGTTATTAAGGATCCATGAAGCTGCACCAGAATGGACTAGAGGAAACAAATCCACGCACACTGATAAAGGTCCATCATTTTAACAAAACAAAAAAATATCAAAAACAAGAAAGGCAATAAATACCTGAAATTTGGACATGAGGAGAGTAAAACATCCACCACTTCTCGATCGTGGAAAAAAAACAATTTCCTTTCGGTGTTTAAAATAAAAAATGCATCTCTCTTAAACTACATTTAGCGGCAAAGTAAAACCAGCAAGAAGACGAAAAAAATATATATTTAAAAACGAACAGAATTTTCATTCAGAAATGTTTCAGGAATGTTGCCGAGAAGCTTTTATGCTTTTTAAACAACAGAGTCCTCGCCGAGTGCTGTCTCTTCCGCTCGATTGTTCATCCACACAGGCCTGTCCCTCCACTCCGTCTTTTGTCTTTTATTTTTCGTTTATGATTAAACGTTGCAGCTGGCCTCAGAAGTTGAGGTGCTGCAGGTCTATGGTGCACAGTGTGCTTGTGAACAGGTCGAAGTCCTCCTCGGAGAAATCCACCGGACTATCCAGGGAACTCTGGAGGCTGGGTGAAAGGCAGGCGTCCCCGGCGAAAAAGGTCAGATCGGGGAGCGCAGATGAGGAGGCGGCGGGAGGGGCAGCCGAGGAGGAGGTGATGGGCGAGTCCCGTTGCTCAGAGAATGACGGATCGGACGCCGCTACTGCTGCTGCGAGCCCGGCCTCGCTGAGCTGCATCAGGCCCGTGTTGTCAGCCGAGTTCGTCGCGGTGAACGCAGGCGGGGAGTGGTGAGATGCAGCAGCGTCCGAGGAGCCAGATGCCCCTGGCAGCGGTGGGCGTTCGGGACGGCTCAAACTGCAGCCCTCCTCCGGCGTGGGCTGTGCATTGTCCCCGCTGTCATTGGCGTAGGCGGTGGGAGCAGCGGCCGAAGATGGATTGCTGCTCCCCGGCTCGCCCTCCGATGTGGCCTCCCCGGTGCCAGATGCTTCCAGCGGCTGGCTTGAGTACGGGGATGAAGCATCGGCGCCTTCGAGCGGCTCGAACCCGCCCAGGTCGCTGGATTCGTGGCCTCCTCCACCGCCGTCCCGGTGGTGCGTAGTCTGGCGCTTGTGTTTCATCCGCCGGTTCTGGAACCAAACTTTGACCTGCCGCTCGGTCAGATCCAAAAGGGCGGCGATCTCTACCCTCCTGGGCCGGCATAGATACTTGTTGAAGTGGAACTCCTTTTCCAGCTCCAGCAGCTGCGTGTTGGTGTAGGCCGTGCGCAGCCGGCGGGACCCGGCTCCTCCACCATCCAGACCCGCATGACTTGAGTCTGCAGGGAGACAAAGACAAATAAAGGAGTGAGACAGAGAACTATTAGGCTATGTGGAGGATTTATTGTGCTAAATGTTGAGAAGCATTTCTATTTTTTTTATTTTAATTTTGTATTTCATTTAAACTTCAAATCGTAATCCAGGCTACTTCACGAGAGCCCCGTAAAATCTCCACAATGTTATTGCGTGCAATATCTCCTGCCAAGAAATAAGCTGCTTCAGCATAGAACAGAAACTCCCTCGGTTCTTCTCGCTCTAATAAAACAGTAATAAAACAAAAAAAGTCTCGTAAAAAATAGTAATTCCAATTAAGGTAGCAGCCAAAGCCGTAACTGCAAAAGCGGACCTTGCTGCTGGTGAAAAAATATATACACAAAAAACATAGATAAAGATAGATGATCACATTGTCAAAGTGGGTTTCCCTCCTCTGTAAAGCTTGGAATACAGCGAGTCTGCTATGAGAGGCTGCAGCATGTGATCAGAGAGATGCAAAGACAGGAAAATAAATAAATCATGGGATAGGGAGGAAATGTGCAGGGAAATGTGGGAATGTCGATGAGAAGTGAACGTGGCGGTATCTGTCAGAAACATAACTATAAACCCCGAATGGCTTTATAAATGAGATCAGAAAAGGCAGGAAATTGGGCGAGAAGACGAGAAAACACACGAATTTCAATTCAAATGAACGGGGTTTGGATTTTGCTTTTGAAGAAGCGATGAAATAAGAAATAAAGAGGGGGGGGGGGGGGGGGGGGGGGGGGGTGTAGAGATGCAGTGAATGTTATGGAGATCAGTGTAAAAGACAGAAATGACCTAAGCCCAAGAAAATCAGATTGTGTGCAGTCGGGATCCTGTGTGGATGTAGTCCAATCCCCCCCCCCCCACCTCCA
>NC_060151.1:2942892-2977779 GCF_021292245.1 Micropterus dolomieu | reverse complement strand
CCACCCCCACCCCCAGCATACTTTGTCCAGTAGTTTTGCCTCGCCATTACATTTCCTACCTCCATCCAATATGGCCACCATCTCCGTTGTGTTATGAATGTATAATACCAGGACGATGCTGCTGCCGCCCATATCACCACTCAATGAACAGAATGATACAAGCTGCAGCAGCAATCCTCTGCAGGATGCATAAAGACAAATCCCCCTCTGCGCATCTTTACGCAGGATAAATATATGGACAGAATGCAATGCAATGAAACTTGGGCTATATGTGGTACAGAACTAACAGGGTACTGGTCTGAAAGGTTTGCACTTAGTGCAAAGCTGGATTCTATATGGATCCCAAACAAATGACAGAGATGATGTGCGTAAAACATGAGTGGGTGCACATTTAAAGGCATGACGAGAGAGTGTGCAAAGCACTGCAGCACAATGCAGTGGTCTAGATATGGCTTCCCTGTTGACACAGCATCACAGCACTGCACAATACACACACACACACTGAAGAAGAAAAAGACAATGTCATCTAACCACATCATGCTGTGTGTAAAGATGGTGGGTTATATCTGAAGTGGAACTGAAATGAAGATCCAGACAGAAAATTCAAGCACAGGCTGCACATCCCTTACACTCACACCACACACCACACACACACACACACACACACACACACACACACACACACACACACTCACACACACACATACTGGCTCTCCCATCCCAGTACCGACCTGTGGGGGACTCGATGCCCGCCGAAGCATACCCGGAGGCGGTCGGCGACGGGGAGGACGAGGCGGGGGGGATGATGGATCCGCCACCGCTGGAGCTGCTCCCAGGCTTGGGGCACTTCTTTGATGACTTCTTCTCCTTCATCCAGGGAAACTCGTGGGCCAGCGGACCGGCCGGAGAGGCCGTGGCCGTGCCAGGGGCCTGGCCGGCCGGGCAGGGTTGCTGGGCGGCTCGGTGGTGCGTCTGGAGGCCATTAGTGGCGGAGGTTCTCCGGTTCTGCTGGCTCCTAGCAGTCGGTCTCGGCTGGCTGGCTGTGCAGGGGCTGAGGCTGGGGATGGTGTGCTCGAAGGGAGGCGGAATTACTGTCGACTCCTTGATTGATGAAGTTTGAAATGACTCCAGGACGGCGGGGAAGGACGTCAGGCACTCTGCTAGGGACGGCTGGCTGTTTATAAAACCGATCTCCCTCTCAAATTCAAAATTCATAGCTCCCTCAGACCGGTTTCACCCTCAAACGGCGAGACCCCCGAACAATCCCTTCCCCAAAATAAAAAAAACAAAACACATAGCCTACACACGCACGCTCGCACACGCACACAACACAATATGGCTTCTTAAAAAAATAAAACGAAATGAAAAAACGCACGAGCACGTATGCCCCGACCGCAATGGCGTAAATGCGGTGGCTATATAATAATTGTGTATATTGGTGATATTACTAGCGTATGGGGACCTGGGTAGGCTAAACTGAAGAACTATGGGGCGAAATTGCAGCCAATTCCTGGTCATGTGACCCAAAACATCCAATCGGGGGCTTCGGCCTGGCGGCGGCGATGGATGTGGGAAGCAGCATTATTATTTTTCCACCAAACGCTGTGGCAAAGAGGGGCTGTATCACAGGATAGCCGCTATTGTTTTGTCTTAGCGGGGGGTAAATTCTGGGGAGAAAAAACGGGGAAGGCGGCGGTCGCCATGTGCGCCGTGTGGGCGGCGGGTCTCCAGGCCGGTGTTACGCACAAACAATAGAGCATCTCTCGGAGATTTTTTCGGTCCTCTGGGTGATATGACAGTTAACATTGGGTGAGCGGAGCCGGCCAACACCGTTTACAATATGGCTCCTTAAAAAAAGCCTGCCTACTGTTTACAACACTCAGCTCATTAATCTTATAAAGTGTGACAGAGCCTGAAAATCCCCAACTTAGACACGGAAAACTTGGACAGGGTTTTAGATGGCGCAGCAGCTCAGGAGGAGAGGATGATGAAGATTTCTACTCAGCCAGCGGTAGTGAAGATGAAGCAGGTTGGCTTCTAACAGAGGAGAGAGACAGAAACTTAGATTTAACTGGGAAGAGAGGCAGTGAGCCTGTTGGTGTGTAAGTGGACATTTTTGTATTTAATAGACTTCTTAGTGCATTTAGGGTAATGCTTTTTTAAAAACAGCTGTTTCGTCCGTGCGTTCGTGTGTGTTTGTGAGACATAGAAACCTGCTGTCTAAATATAATCTCACTAAAATAGTATCTGCACGCAGGCTCCAAAATTCTTGGTCCAGGCTACCATGGTTCTCCCTCACCCTCTCGTTCCTATGTGATGTGTGTGTGTTAAAAATGCTCCGTGTGTTTACGCAGAGAGTAAGAGGGAGAGAGAGTTCACAGCGAGGTCGCTCCGTGCAGCTGGGAAAAAAGTAAAGGAGAGCGCAGGCCCCTTGTTCCTCCTAATAGTGAAATAATAATACAGCGACAATAATATGAATGCTAACAGTAAGTGAGAGTGTGATGATGGCGTCACGACTCAACAGGACGCACATGTAGATGTTTTAGAAATATCAGCAACTCGGGAATTTAAGCAGAGGGTATTTTGGGGAGGGCCCGAGGAGCCCCGAGTGGAAAAAAAGAAGTGCGGTGATCAATCTTTCTCTCCCTGCAAAGAGCCTGACAGCAGCCCCATCTCTCTCCCTAAATAACAAGAAAACCTCCAGTCTTTTTCTCTCCATCTCTCTCCTTTTAGGTCCAGTATTCGCCATGCTTGAATGTTTTTAACACTGCTTCTACGCGCAGCAGACATGCGCATATCATGCAGAACTATGTTATCTATTAAAAAAACTGATAAACACAAATTAATATAAGCTATTTAGCTCGCCCCCCTTCTCCCACTCTTTCCCATGCCATTTGGCTTCGCCCCCCAGGCTCTGAAAAAAAAAAAAAAAGAGGCAGAAAGAGCAGAAATGTGTGTGGGAGTGAGGGCCATTGAGAGCAGCAGAAAGCGCAGGCAGCGAGTAGGCCGAGGCTGCACGAACACACACAACACAGCACACACAAGCTGCTGACTGAGCTCCAGCACCACAACACTGCACCCGCACGGCTCCGTTTCTCTATCTCGTTTTGACTATGTCTGGAATTTTATCAAAAGTATAGAGATTTTTTTGTAAAATTACTACAAGTCTTTTTTTTTTTTGAGTTTGGTGGAGAGCAGAAGCTGTTTTTTTCCCATGAGAGGCATGGATTGGCCGACTGAAGATTGGGGATTTTTGACTTTTAATTTAATTTAAGGTTGCTATATTTGATTTTGCAGTCACTTCATTTGTTAGGGGTACTGTTAATGGTAGGGTAAATCATGCATTTCCCTTCTAGAAATTAGCCTACGTTTGAATTTAAATTTAAAATATGATTGCTAATCATTAGCATGATATTTGATATTTTGATTGGTTCCACACATGTTTACGCTTTTTTTAAAGGAAGAAAAAAGCTTCCGAATTATCAGTTCATGAATTGTACTTCCTCATTCTGTTTATACTAAATAAAAGTAAATTAAAAAAATATTGTTATTATTATAGACTTTAGTCAAATTGATACAGGCTACAGCATGATGAATCAGGACATCTGTTCACATCTGACAAAGAACTTATTTGACAGGTTCTCTACCTAATACAGCCCATGTAAAAATCGTAACGTTATTAAATTGTAGTTATAACTTCTGAACACTCCAGATCAGTATGTGTGCTGTGAGCGTGGTTTCAGCAGTGGCTGCGTTCCCGAAGCCGAGCCGTCTGTTTTTATGAGGCAATAAATTAGATCCAATCTCTGCTTATTGGTGTTTTTATTGTCTGTTAGTCCAACGGAGATGTAAAGGGAAGTACAGCCATTATTTATGGGAGCTTGATTTATGTCCCAAGTTTTATGCCGCTCTCAGGCCTCAGAGCACACGCGCGAGCTAGAGAAGGGTCGGCTGCGGGTTAGAGACCACGTGACCGGGCCAAGGCGCAGGCCCCGGGCTTTTTTTAGTCATATCAGCTAGCAGGAGGATCAGCATGTGTGGAAAAAGTCCAGAACGCAAGAGAGAAGACAGAACAGTTAAGCTGAAGTGATCTCTGTTTTTAATGCTCTTGGTTCTCATGCTGGTTCAGTATCCATACTACTTTATACCACAGGTATAAAGTCCTCTATCTGTTGAAAAAGGTGGAACTTGGAAAATGGACAGGCAGTTAACAGTTAATTATTAAAAGCAGTCAGCAATTCAATTGTCAATAAGTTAGTGGAATAGAAAAAAAGTCCAGTTAAAACTTATATATAACTCCAGCCTACAGCAAATTATAAAACACTCTCTCTAGCCTGGTTTGGGAATGGCTTATTCCCAATGCTTTAAACCATAAGTACATTTGTTTGTTTGTTTTTTGCCAAACTATTAATTCCAAGTTCAAGAAGGAGCTCTCCCTCTACCTTCACTCCTTTGAGCTCAACACTTAGCTAACAACAGCTGCTGTATAGCCAAAATATTGTTCAATGCAATGAGTGTTTATGCAGAGGAACAGATTTCCATTGGGTGAGACTCCTACAGAGATGGTTTGGGGTTCATTCTGGTTTTAGTTCAGTGCTGCTTTGGGTTCAGGTTTAGAGGTCAGATAGGGTTTCAGTGTCCTGCTCTAAGGACACATCAGCAGATTGCGTGTTTGAAGGTCGCCTTGCTGCCAACTCGCTGCTACAAATAATTGGTAACATGAGCTTGAAAATAAATGAGTTTTATAATTTTAAATCACAGGCTGCTTTCAGTTTTCCAAAAACTGTATCCTATTTTTGTAGAGAAATGGACTCCTAAGGGTTTTCTTTAGCTCCAGTGACAGTAATCACTCCTGAATACGTGTCACGAGCAATGCTGTGAGGGTAAATTTGATATTGATGCCAGGCTAGACCAAAGCTATCTTTTGTGTTTCACTCAATCCTAAAATTAAATATGGAGCCTCATATCAGATCAACAGTACGCTGAAGGGCCTTGGATATTGTCTTCTGGATTGTTATGTTATGTTACATCTATGTGTTGTTGTCTTGATTTGGGTCTCTTCTGTGATGTTGCAAAGAGAGTGATGCAAGGTGAAACACAGACATTGACCAATAGTTCAGAGTTATCAGACAAAACAACAGAGGTCAGTGTCAAAATCAAGTGGCAACAGGTATCAGGTTTTAGATAATACTTGGATCTGACCATAGATGCAGCCCAGTGTCTGTTTTGTCCTGGTATGATAAATGAATACCAGCCGCCAGCAAAACAGTAGCATAATAGCTGCAATTAGAACATTTGTATACTCTGCAGCCACTTTGCCAAGAAACCACTGTCTAGTTTGTAAAGCATAAATGAGGCTAAAAACAGAATATAAGTTTTCCTAAAGGTTAAAGATGTTTTCTTTTTATTTCTGACATGTTACATGTGGCTCTTGGCTTCAGATTTCATAATTGGGAGTGTTTTTCTGACAGTGATATCATGCTGTAGCCCCAGGTATCGACCCGATATTCAATACTGGCATCAGTGTCAGGTCATCCCTCAGCCAGAAACATGCTGTTTGAAAGAAGTCACACCAGATCTGGGATTTGTGAACAGTGTTTTGTGTCCTCAGCCATCACATCGTGGTAGAATATAGGTGAACACAGACCAATTAGTCTGCATCGCATAACATAAAATGTAAACTTATCAGTATAAAGCAGTGAGGGCAGCTGATTTTAAAAAGTTCAGTAGGTTGAAAATTCTTTTAGAAGAATATGTGAACCTTCAATTGATGTCAAAGTTGATCATCAACAAAACTATGTACCGCTTATTTTAAACGTTTGAGTTTTAATCCTGGTGTGAAATTATTTGCATATTTTCATAGTTTATGAATTTTGCCACAGCTGTCAGCCAAGTGGAGTACAAAGGGCTGTTTATATGTTGCCATGACAGTCAGTAGAGTTGGTGCTGGCAGGGTTTTCACCTGACAGGAGCACAGCCTAACAAAATGTTACAGCCGTTTCAGATGGAACTTTCTAGGTTTTCGGGTTGATGATGTTTTTAAACATCTGGAGTCTTCACTCCTGAGAATCATAAAAAACTGACGATAAGCTCTGAATAACATAACATTTTATTAAAGAATTGTTTGACAGACAACTCTCTCAACAATGAAAGAAAAAGGAGCTACAAAGGACAAAGAAATAAGTTTTTTTTTCTCCAAAAAGACTTCTTCTTTTTTCCAGCTAATAGTTTGTCTAAATTTTCCGACTATGCACGGATGGGTCACCAATCCCCATCCTTGCCTTTTTCCCTGTACAAGCCAAGACATTTATGTACAAGGGTCATTATAGGAACATAAAAACTACTTATTTTCTTCTAAAATACAAGAACTAAAAAATGTAACTTCAGTACAATGGACAAGAAGAACACAACGTTGTTTTTTTTCTTTCTTAACAGGTAAATACTAAAAAAGTACAGTATTTTTTCTCGATATAAATACATGAAGGATAAATAATAATTATACAAAACAGAAAGTATTTTTAAACTGGCTATAACAAATAAATATTTATATATGAATGTTCACTTGAACACACATTGGCGAAAGACGCTTTGATTGGAGGGCCTTACGTCTTCAAAATAAGATTTTATTATTATTTTTACCTTTAACCATCAAAATGTAAACTCTAAGTGCAACAATGATGCCCAGATGTGAAAAGCGTTTGTGTAGATCTGCACTTTTAAAAACCACATCACAGGTTTATTTCCAGAACAGCAGAGAGTGTAGTGGGAGTCAGACACACACAGCTTGTTCCCAGTGTTGAACACTGGCTGAAACACTCCTGTAAGGGCCTTGTGTGTGTCCTTCCAAACTCCCCTCACTGACGGTTCAAACAAATAAACCCATTTGTTTTCAAAATGTACGATACACACCAGCTCTCGTCTCTGGACATGCATTTTTGTTCAAATATATACCCTGTATCCACGTTAAAAGTCAAGATATGCAAGAACAAAACAAAACTATGAAAGTGAACCCTTCCAAAATGATAGTGAGAGAGAGAGACAGAAAGAGAGAGAGAAAGAGAGAGAGAACCAAACATAAATAAATAGTGTTCTCCACTCTTATTAGTTACCCTGTGTCGATGATGTGCTAAAACAAGAACATTAAAAATGTCTCTTCCGTGTCCTCTCATGTGTTTGTTTGAAGATGTCAACAGCTGGTGTAGCCTGGCTGTGGATGTGTCAGCGAAAGGAAGCTAGCTTAGCATTGCTGTGTGTGTGTGTGTGTGTGTGTGTGTGTGAATAATGAAACAGTGATTAGCTAACATAGCTTAGCACAGATGTGTGTTCGTGGGAGCTAGTTTAGCCTTTGAGCTTGTAGCTTCTTAAACCCTGTAAGAGTGATGGGAGGGTGGTGAGTGCATTTGTGGTGGTGGTGTGTGTGTGTGTGTGTGTGTGTGTGTGTGGGGGGTGTGTGTGTGTGGGGGGGGGGGGTGGTCTGTGGCGGATTGTGAGAAATTTTGCCTCCTTCAGAAGCCATGTGCTGCTGCCACAGACAGGAGACGGTGGGTTAGTAGTGATTCAGTCTGGATGGAAAGAGAAGGGTACGGCAGGAGGTAAAAAGAGACAGTGAGGGGGGGACCATCCAGTGGTTTTTATGTGCCTTGTGGAACGAGGGGAACAGAGGATGATGAGCGCTGCCAGCTCGAGCCATATATTTCTGTTCTCCCTCTCTCTCCGGCGATGGAGAGGCAGAGCTCTCCACATAGCTCAGCTCGGCTGACAACAACATGTGTTGCCTGGAGGGGGAGAGAGCTCAGCGTCATAAATCTAGCCACCTCGTTTACTGCCCATTAACATCTCAACTATTTCATTTACCAGGCGGGAGAGCTGTTTGTATATGTGCGTGTCTTAGGGGGGAGATTTTATTATCAAAGTACAATTTTAAACTAGCTCTAACAGAGCCCTTACAGCCTTTTTTCTTTTACAACATGCTAGCTGAGCTATGCTTGCGATTTGCTCCGCCCATGATGTATTAAAAGTCCAAAGAGGAAGACTTTAGTACTAAATGATACAACTTAAATATACCATATTATACAGAGAGATTTTTCCTTCCCTTTAGATTTATTTTTATTTTCTGAGAAATAGTGTTCACCAAAAACTGACATCTCGCCGTTTTTTAGATTGTAGAGTATTAGTCTAATGAATACTGACTAAACAGCGGTGCTCACCATAGATCCTGTTATGCCGTACAGCTGCATATGTCTCTGCACCAGTGCCATGAGACGAGCCCCCTGACGTTTATTGTCCCCGGGGGGACGTGAGAGACAATTGACTGTATACCACGTCTCCCACACCTACAATATGCTTCACTGCTCTGGGACCAAGAAATACACTCAGAGTAGACTGTAAATTGCTCTAAAAGGATTGATGTTAAAAGCATGGGTAAACAGAACCAAGAGTTCAAAAATGAAACATGTATCACTGATAATGTATATTAACATTAAGCAGCTTTGAATGTGTAAGTTAAATTAAGCAGCTTTTTTATGGGAAGGTAAAACATTACACAGTTAAATGGTTTAAACGTTTTCTCCCCCCTGTATGACGACGTAAGGTTTCAGTAGTCCAGATTCATATTCCTTATGTGTGTACACATACTTAGTTAAAAAAGCTGAATCCAATTCTGAGTTAGTAAGTATGGTCCCAGCTTAATTTTCTTTTTGGCAGCAACCATTGATTTCAGTACTTTTACAGCAGATTTGTCTGACTCTTTTGACAACATGAATAGTTTGGGTCGATCTCTGCTACTTGATAATAGGCACAACCTTTGTATTTTTAAAATTAAATTAAACGCTCTAGCAATAGTAATAAGAATTGACGGAGCTATTGGTGAAGGCAGTGAAAACAGGGTGGGCCTGGAAAACAGTGATGGTTCCCCTCTGAGCACTGGACAAACCACTGGATGGCTCCTGTCTGTCTAGTTCTGTCTTTCCTGCCGTCCCATTGCAGCAGTAGAGTCCCCACATGTTAGTTAGTTTGTTAGTGAGTCACGTCGTGTTACGTGTTCTCTGTCGTCTTCACTATTTCCTACGTTGTCATTTTGTTCCAAACCTGCTACAGGTGAGTGAGCTTGGGTGCTTCCTGGATTCTGCCCTGAGTCGAGGTGTGGTGCGCCGACAGCTCGGTGTACGTCGGGTGTGTGGGCGGGTCACAGGGACCAGGGGGTCCCCCTCCGCCCACGTGGTGCTGGTTGGTGGCCGACATGGGCCCCGCGCCATTGTAGTCCATGGTTTGGTGGTGGGGTTGCGTGGGGCCGAGGTGGTTTAGCCCATACATGGAGGGCCCCGAGCCAGACATAGGTTCCACATAGCTGCCACCCCCCACATAGACTGGACTGGCTTGCATGTTGGTGGGAGTCCCGTATCCGGCGGTGTTGGCCTGCACTAGGCCATGGTGGGGATGGGGGTCACCGTAATCCGGGTCTGGGGCGCCATACTTCTGCTGGGGGGGGCAGCCCTTCATGGGGACATTGGAGTAGGCAGTGGACATGGAGTAAGATACTCCCTGGTGGGGCTTGCCGAAGGATGGCGGAGATGGGACGTCGTAGCCTGCACCTCCTCCTCCGCCTCCCCCTCCCATGGGGTGCATTGAGTTGAGGAAACTGGCGGAGGACTGCATGGGCAGGGGTGGGGAGCCAGTCGGTGAGGGCCCTCCAGAGCTGGAGCTCAGGCCCTTGGACTTCTGGTCCTTCTTGTACTTCATGCGTCGGTTCTGAAACCAGATCTTGATCTGGCGTTCGGACAGGTTGAGCAGGTTGGCCATCTCCACGCGCCGTGGCCTGCACAGGTACCGGTTGAAGTGGAACTCCTTCTCCAGCTCAACCAGCTGGGCGCTGGTGTACGCCGTACGAGCCCGCTTTGATGATGCTGATGACCCGCCGGTAGGACTCTTCTCCCCGCTGCTGCCACTCTCCGCTCCTCCTGATGCTGAGGAGAGAAGAAAACGTTACAAAAAATGTAAAATAGAGGGAAAATTTACTGAAAAACTGGAGAGGATGCAGGGAAAAACACATAAATCTTTCAATTCTTATTAAATAGAATTAAAATTAAGAAAATAGAGTAAAGACAGAGCTAGAGAGGAGATCAAGAGAGAATAAAACACACCCTGAGTGTGCTGCATGCATGCTGGAGGAAATTGAAAGCATTCAGGTTCCTAATAAAGCAGAAGGGGGTCCGGGCAAGCGGGCTGAATTATCCCTTGATATTAGTCGTCATCACTTCATAACAGTGGCAGTTATTAAGAGACGGAGGGCCGGCGCTTGCCGAGGGCAGCTAAATTGCATCTTGGATGAAAAGACAAACCCCCGACAGCAACAGCAGATGCAGCACAAGGACTACGAGCAGGAACTGATGTTGACCTGCACTCTCATGGCCAAGAAAAGTCAAACTTCTCCCCATGTTTAGACTCCTAATAGAGCCTAGAGCTTCAAATCCACTAGCTGCTTTGGCTGCTTTATGAGACATTTTTAAGTGAATAAGACTTGAGATGAGTGTTGGTTATCTGACACAAAACAGCTCAAATAGTCTAATACACTAGCCACAATGAAGTAGCATGTAGCTGATGATTATCCTCCCTCATTTCCATCAGATCTGCAACAAAGTGTTCTGCCTAAAAATTGTTTAAATGAAATGTTTGTGCGATGCTTCACATCATTTGTTTGCATGCCATACAAGCAGGGTAACCTCAAATTAGCTACTGTCACTTCTTTATCAGTCAGATGTATGCTTAGACAAAAACAGCCTGGGTGTTCAGATTTGTGAGGGCTGCAGATAAGAGTCTAAAGCCACTTTCACACTTTTACTAACAAAAAGAGAAGAAAGATAATGATGATTTGGCTACATAAATAGCAAAACTGAGGCTCTATGTTCTACTGGTTATGAAAACACTGTAGTTATCAAAGTAACAGCCGAGATATTGTAACATGTGCAGCGGGTGAACAACCAGTTTAAAAGGTACACCTAGCTGAAATTGATGCAATACTCCTGTAATAAATTCTGTGTTTAGAGATGTCTTGATTCAACTTTGATTATTTTGGAGGATGTGGTTTGTGGTGCGGTTAAATTATGTTGCATCGTACTGAAGGATGTTCCAACCCATTTATATCAAAGGGGCAAGAGTAAATACTAGAAACACCTGTCAGTATAACACAACAGCACCACAAGCTACATCCTCCAAAACGATCATGCAGTCCTACAGGTCAAAGTTGAAGCAGGGAGTCGGTCTCTAAACTGTGATGGATGTTTAGTTTTGGTGCTCGCCTTTGTTTTCTTCACCAAAGAAATGAGACTAACCCAAGAGTTTGTTTACAACCTGTCTGATCAGCCGGACACTTTGGTCATTCCGTGTGCTACGAGCGTAAATGTGAAAAGCCACTGCATCATTTGAACCCAGCGATCCTGGAGGTTCCACGTGTCAAAATGACTTAGATGCGCGATGGTTGGTTTGCTGTTCGAGTAAATGGCAGCTAAGGTAAGCTAGCTTAAACAGCAACATGATACTTTGCTAGCTCTGGGCTGGTGCTTTTTCCATCTTGACGTTTATTCCATACTGAACAGTAGAGCTGAAATACAGCGCTCTTCCATCTCTCTCTGTGAGTTTGTCCAATATGCCTCTGCTACAAATGAGCTGTGCTTATAATGTGTTCGTACAACTTAACAATTGCTGATGTAGTTTGGTTCAAAGCAAGCACTGAGATGTTTCTATCGCTCTCTCAACAGTATAAACAGTTGACTCGACTGTTTGTTTCTATGGACAGTGACAGAAAGATCACAGAGTTAAGCATCACATCATCTGTCTCAGAGCAGTGACATTCTTGAAATGATAGCTTAAAATTCTCCTCAATAAACAGCCTAATCTCTTCTCAACTCTGTGCCCCGTCAACTAAAAGCTTTTTGAATACGAAGAAGAGACTATATTCATTATAGCAGAGCAGAAGATATTTTTTCTCATTGATAACAACCAATTCAAACAACATATCTGTCTGCCTCAATTCGCCCATTATCAAACATGCAGATGATATTCAAATGTATCATTCTGTTGTGTTTTTTTTCTTCATTTGCTGATCTTTCATTTCAAATGTGTACTTGTCATTCTCCCTCTCTGTGCAAATCTTTTCATCTGTTATCGTACATGACGTATAAATTCATCCTGTTAATATCTTCCTTCACACAGTGCTTTTCCAGGGAGATGCCAAAAGCAGAGGAGGAGAGAGAGGAGGAAGAAAGAGGGGAGGAAGGCAAATAATAACCAGAGGGTAGAGAGCGAGGAAAGGAGAAGGAGGTGCTGGGTGAAGAGCAGAAAGTAAATGAAAGAAGGAAGGTGTATAGGCTATTGGCTGCTGGTGTGTGGCAGCTGGCTAGCTAGACTGTCCTATAATTGACTGTACTGTTACAGTAATGACCCCATGGCTGCTCAGTTGTCATTGATAAGAAAGTCAGCTTAAAGACCAATTGCCGTGGAAGTTTCTCTATCGAGTCCAACTTTTTTTGGTGTTTTTTTGACTTTGCCCTATCTTTCTCCTCTGCTAGTACTGAACCAATCCTGTTATTATCCTTTTCAACAACATCCAAGATACAGTATAACATTTCTCAAATGTGGTTTGAGGGGGACTTATTAGTTGGAATTATTTCTTGATGAACAACACTATATCCATCTGCCCAGTACCTCTGTGCAGATTCCCCTTCTATAGCGCCAGATATTTGCCGGATGTGGTCCTTGAACACAGGTTTAAGTATAGATCTCTGTGCAGGCACAAACCTGGCAACTTCATTGTGACGACAAGTCTCCAGGAAGTCCCTGCACTTGACTGTTGTTTGCCAAAAAATTCTTCCTGCACGTAAATCCCACAAATTGTTGTTTTTACATGTGTGTATGTGTAAAGATTAAACAAAGGAAATACAATGTGTTTATTTGTTAGCATTAGTTGGCACTATTCAGACAGAACCAGGCTAGCTGTTTGCCCGTTTATCATCTAAAGAAAGCCCAAAGGTGTATTTTAGAATGTTAATTTGTTGAATCTCACATGAACACGCCATATAAATAACTGTCCTTTTCCTACAAGTAAGTATATAGATTTTATTTGCCATTAAAGTTATACTTTTTCTTTCAGCTTTTTACTTATTTACTTGAGCACTCCTCTAGATTTGTAGGAATATTTATCAGACTGCCGTGCCCCTGACCATAAACTTCTTTTACTCGTCTCTGCTTGCCATATTTAGGGATTTGAAAGTTACTCTACTGATGGGCTTTAGTCTTTCAAAGCACTCAGCCAAATAAGTTGTTAAGAACCACCACAGCCTCATACCTAAACGACAAAATAAGTTGATTGTCAATTTTCCCAAAACGACTTATATGACCATTCCCCAAAACAGGCATGTACGAGTACCAGTACAGCGACAGGCGTACCGCACTCTAAGTACATCATGTAAGTCACGTTTAACACGTGGTAAACATTGTGAAATGGTCACAGTTTGGTTAGGTTTAGGCAACAAAACTAGTTAATTAGGTTTAGGAAAAGATTGTGTTTTAGGTTTAAGTAAGTACATTATCTAAGTCACAAGACATAAGTAATGTAAGTCATGTAAGTCATATGACTCAAGTGACATAAATAACATGCTTAACGTTATTTAATCTCCGGAGTGAAAGTCCTGTGTTTGTTTAACACATCCATCCACCCCACCACCTGCTTCCGCTCTTTATACTATGTCACTTGACTTTGCCACTAGAGGTTTGTAAATATGGGTCATAATAAGCTATAATAATTAACCTTTACAGCCGTTTTTCTGGTGAAGACAGGCTGTAAAAAAATTGTAAAGCAGAATTTATTTAGATTTTAGGCTTGTGCTTCTCAGCCTTAATGCAAACATTGCTTTCGCAGGGAGATGTAGGCGATAAACGCTTTAGTGAATCCAGCTCACCAGCCAAACCATTGAATTTAAAAGCTATAGATGCCTAAAATTAACTTAGACCAGAGCAGACTGACCAACCAGCTACAAATAAAATAATAACCAGTGTGACTAGTTGCCTGTGGTAATTTCCCTATCTGAACCAGTGCCTGTTGGAACTCGTTTTGCCATAATTGTCCAAGAAACCTTTTAAATCCTCTGGGGATCTGGGGCTTGAAAGAGGATGTTGATAAGAGAGGTGAGGAAAGAGGGATGTGGTGATGGGAAGGAGAAGGCAGGATAATGGGAACAAAGACGCTAATGAGGAAGGAAAATGAAGGAAGAACAAAATATAAGGAGAACAGAAGGAGCTGAGGAAAGGAGTGATGAGGGAGAGAAAGAAAGAGACTGGTGCAGGAGGAATAATTATTATGCCAAGCCATGTTGTTTCTGTGGTGCTATGGGAGCAAAATCAAAGCAAAGACAGACAGAGAGACAGAGACAGGTGTAATCTAACACACCATTGCCAGAGTTGTTGCTGGGTGAACAGTTTTTCTGCTTGGTCGTCTGCCGACTCTCTTTCATCCAGGGGAAGATCTGCTTGGCCATGGACGGGTTGGGGGGCAGTGAGGAAGAGGAGGACGATGTGGAGGATGATATGGAGGCAGAAGAATTAGATGACTTATTGGGGCCTGATTTAGAGACTGAGGAGGTCCCAGCACTGCCCCCCGGCTGCTGAGCCCCGGTATTACCGTTGCTGGGGTTGGGGGGCAAAGGAGGGGACACCTGGGAGCCAGGGTGGTGCTCAGGCGGCAGGCTGGGCCGCATGCAGCTGCCATTCAGCTCCTTGGTCTTGGCTAGCTGCTGCGGCTGCTGGTGGCCGCCGTTACTGCCCAGCGACTGTAAAGAGCAGGCAGAGCGCTGGTACGAATCCACATCCAGATGGGTTGCCGACTGGAAGGCCGGCTGGTGGTGGGACACTGGGACCGGGGCATCATAGCCCCCAAAGCCATTGGCGGCTGCTGCCGCTGCTGCCCCCTGCACCTGGTAGGATGAGTAGCCACCGAAAAGTGTTGAGGAGTTGTCGTAGTATGTTGTCTTCTGCATTTCTGAGAGAAGTGGCGGCGTCTTCTTGTGCTCCGGTCCTTGTTGAGAGCCACTGCCGGAAGACCATTTGGTACCGGGGGTCACGTGACGGTGTCTCTCCAACGGTCCCCTGCAATCTGACCTAAAAGGTTAGGAGAGGCAGAATAAAGAAATAAGAGAGATAAATCCATCTTCCTCCAAAGAAAGGCGCCATGACATGAATAGAAACCACTGCTTTTCTTTTCTCACCCCCCCCCACCTTACCCTCCCCCTCCCTTCTGAGCCTAGTGCACAGCCTGCAGATGCTCTGGTGGAGGGGGCACAAGGAGGGCAAACTGTGTTCCCTCTCTGTACTCATACACACACAGACACACACACACAGACACACACACACCCATGAAAAGACCATCCACTTATTAGTGTTAAATTTCCATTGAAATGTTACCTTAAGTCACAGTAATTAAATGTTAATATTATGATTATGATGATTATTATTATTAGTAGTAATTTTATTAGTAGTAGTAGTATTAACATACTAGCCTACCCACTCTTATTATTAATGATGGCTGTAGAATTATTTGTTTTGATAATTGTGTCACTAATTATTCTCATTTTTCAGCAGTTCATCCAAGGATAATGACGATGCTTGACATTTAAATTTAAGAATAAAATGAAATAAATGAATCTCCTTCCAGTATTGTTTTAAACATTACTAGTATTTTTCTACTTAGGCCTATTCGATAATTATGTTCTGTAATAAAGCACTACCATGCCTGGTCTTGTTCATGACATCTTGTTGTGTAATGGCGGCAGTGAATGTGGCCTGTATATATTATCCTTTGTGACTGATGTAGGTAGCCTATTTCTATCAACCTCTGCCTTACACACATGATTTACTGTATTCCGTCTGCTCGGCTATTACCTCACTCATGCTCTCTAGGAGTCTATCTCCGGAAGCGATCGTTGCTGCTGAATAACAGGCCACTTGCATCACAGTTTTAACATGTCAGAAGAAACACGGGAGTAATGCGTATTATTGCATTATTTATTGTTTTAGATTTTCTAAACAAAGAAACACAGACCACGCAGCCTATTAATGGTACTTCAAATGTAGGCTAGTCAAAAAAACAAATCTCTATGCTGAAGAAGGGGATCTCGGGAAATATTTCTCAAAACATTCTATTTGGATTTTTGGACAAGGGAAATCTGGGGGTTTTAACGATACAAATAATATCCAGACACTTCCATTTGGTTAACATGGTGGGCCTAAAATAAATGATAAAATGAATAGGGTAAATAACGAAAACACTTGGACTTGGGTTTACAAAAAGAGGCCAACAATATAGACTATTTAAATAGAAAGACAGAAAGAATCCCCGGAAGAAGCTTCACGAGTCAGTGATTCATTAGGGTCGAGTGGTCAGAGTGCTCTATCATGGCCCCTTAAGGGAAAAAGAAAAAGGAAAAAAAACAGCAGTGTGAGCCCCCATAGAGTCCCTATCTTGCGCTCACCACTGGGGTGGGCCTGTGGCCGGCTTGTCAGGCGCGAGAGAGCACCTGGCATTCATTCCTGCTCTGGAGATAAAATGTTTAACGGAGGAGAAGCAGCTCCACTGGCTCTGCCACCAGACTTAGCTCTCTGGGTGCTAGCCCACACAGACATTATGTAGCCATCAGTTCTATTTAATACTGTCATAAAATTAAAGCTACTTGTGTGTTTGGCGGACATTGTGGACAAATACAGAAAAACAAAGAAATAATGTGCCCGTGTGAAGATAATACTGTCAGACATATGCTACAAAAAAACAGAAATTATGTTGGCTACTTGTAGGCATATGGCTTCTCGATTTCAGGATTTATGTAGCCTACTATATTAGTAGGCCTACATTTTGAACGTTATAGAATATATGCCTAGAGTATAGGCTACATTTCCTAAATAAATAAATAAAACTAAATAAATAAATAGCAGTAAAAAGAGAGAGAACGCATGCCATAACAAGAAGGTTATGTTTTACACGAAAAAAACAACTATTAAGTCAGTCCTATTTCAGCTGTGAATGTTTTCCTAACTGATTAAAATTTCGCTAAAAGAACATAGTTTTCTTTTATAAATATTACGCTATTATTATAGCCTATTTTTTTTATCAGAGAGTCCAGCCCTACTCTAGCTCTCAGCACATCACACATGTCAGCCATTTATCTTTCCAGTAGACAAGCTGGAATCCTAATTATTTACTCTGAGGAATAGTCCCAATGAGAGAGAGAGAGAGAGAGAGAGAGAGAGAGAGGGAGAGAGAGAGAGGGAGAGAGAGAGAGAGGCCGTGGCATTGAGTGTAGGAGGAATATTTTATTAAATCATATCGCTGTTTCGCCATTAAAAGGGACACGTAATGTCTCTGCCCCTAGCTTGTAGGGCTACAGCTTAATACAATCACCAACTTTACTAGACGCCTCCCTGAATAATCCACTTACACTGACAGAGAAACAGCCACCCAAACAAAAACAACAGAGAGAGAGAGGGAGAGAGAGGTCGGCCTTGGTGTCCAGTGTCTGTGTCTTATCCTGGCATATAAAATTACAAATGGCGCCTGCTATGAAGCGCTATGCAGGCAGGGAGACAGAGAGAGAATGCATTAACTTGGACAATCCACGTATTCCTTATCCCATTAACAGACCGGGGGGGAGAGAGAGGGGCCAATTACATGGGGCCGAGTCCAGAAACAATAAAGGACTGGCCAGGTCAGAGCTATTGTTGCTATGTCCATGGCCTGGATTTAGGCTGGAATCACCAGAAAATGAAGTCTGCATGTGTGAATAAAATAACAGCATCTGGACATATTAATAAGAATTAAATTAGCTAAAAGTCAGATATTCGCAAAATAACAGTATGGAGGCCCGCGGAGGAAAAAAAAAAGGTAAAACGCCAGGGAGATGTGGATCATAACCATAAAAAAAATGGACAGCGATTGCTTTGTAGCCTAAATAAATAGCTGTAAGTGAGGACGAGCCATGGACAGAATAGGAGGAGAAATTAGAAAAACAGGAAGAAAAAGGACAGAGATGGAAGGCCGAAAGAAGAAGGGGGGCTGCTTGCGGCTGGGTATAGTTACGGCAGCTTAAAGCATTGTGAACTCTTCTTGAACCGGGATTGAAGTCATATGGGCCATAAATCACTGAGCCAGCCACTCCGCCGTTCACAAACTGCACACCGAATAAACACACTCTGTAGCCTATTTCTGGTTTGTTGTTGAGCTCGTGCATTACCGGCTGGCCTGCCTGGCGGTGATGCTCCTTACCTTACTTAGCACCGGTTGTCCCGGTCCAGTCCGGCACGGACCCAGCAACACCGCATCACAGATTAGTCCTCACGCACATTCACTAGGTAGCCTAATCAATAACAATAATAATAATAAACAGTCATTAAATAAATAATTAATCCGCTCGGTTTGCCTCTCCTCCTCTCTTCTTCTCTCGCAAACTGGCTGCTTCTCCCGTGCTGTCTCGAGACTAGCACGGCTGCTCGCCACCACCACCACCACAACACCTCCTGGAGCCAGCAGCGGCAGACCGGGCTGCGCGAGGGCGGCGAACCGGGCACCGTGTGGCATGTACGGCTGGCGGATGAGCGAGCTGGACGGAGTCAAGACGTCGGTGGTGGGGGGGTGGGGGGTGGGCTCGGTATACGGGAATTAACGGAAAGTCTTGGTCCAGGCTACAGGCAGGCTAGCTAGCGCACGAGCTGAACGAGCTCACCGGGAGCCTGCCTGATGCCTGCTCGCGCCCCCCACCCACCCCCCCCTCCGCCCCAGCACCAGCGCTGCCTGCACCGCTGCTGGCTGATAACAATGGCCTCAGATTTCTTTATTTTTTAGCCTCTGTCGCTCACACACCCAGCCACCCAGCCAGTCAGACGGCTTCTGAGGAACAGGTCCGCCACAAAATGTCACCCCATCGCATTTTGGGGTGGTTGTTCGTCCTTTTATTTCCCTTCTCCTTCTCGCCTCTCTCCGCCTCCCCGGGTATCCTGCCTCTCTCCCTCCGTGTCTTCCTCTCGGTCTTGGGTCTGTGCTCCCGCCTCGCTTCGGACTCTGGGAGGCTCTTAGTTGGTGTTCTTACAAGGCTAGCAGCAGGAGTAATAGCCGAGCAGTAACGTTAGTAGCCTAGTCGTGGTATCCTAGTCGGTATTCCCATCATGTTGTTCACAACTAGAGACCGGGTATCAGCAACGCTCACGGACAGCCATGTAACGGAGGAAATAACAGGGCTTGACTTGTGGACGCGTTGATTCCCCCATCAAACAGCTCAGCGTCACTCACAAATTATGCTAATTGCACTGGTTGGTAGTGAAACAGGCAGGCAGTAAAGTTGGCCCTACAGCAGGGCAGAGGCTAGCCTACTTTCCTGTGTTTGTCACCAATAGTTCAGAATTAAAGCTTTCAAATTGGACTTTTTTTCTAGCTATAGCCTAGGCTAAGCATTTATGTTCAAATATCCTGTAGCCTACAGCTGGCTGTTTTCACTAGGCCTAGGTGAACTTTGGCATAACTTTTATGCAATAGGCTGTAAAACAAGTTGTTTCATGAAAATGAGAAACTCTGATTTTGCCCTCACATTTTCCCTATCCTGTTAAACACTGATTTCAAACAGCATGGGCCTCTTATATGGGTGGGAGAGTCCATATTTACTCTTGTCATTATTTTCTAATGAGTAAATTATACTATGTGCCAATATATCTTAAATTAGACCTAGATGCAGGCCTACAAGGTTAACTGTATGTTTTGGTCATGGTATTGTTTAGGGTGGGCCAGGGTGAACGGGATAAGGACAGAAATAATAGTCTTAGACAATTAGTGTAGTAGCCTATGTATTAGCCACAGTTTCATTTTCCAATCAGAGGAGTTTGCTAGATTAGTTTAGATTAGTTTATTGTAGTATTCACTTGCTGGTGGGGCCTACCATGTAAATCAAAATGAGGTAGGCCAACAATCTTATAACTACTTTACAGTTCACTGAAGCAACTAGGCTTAAAATCTAACACATGACAAAAGCAAAATATAAAAGAACGCAACCCAATAAATAAACTATGGTAACAATCACGGAAGTTGTATTAGTATCTTATCTGAAAACATTGTCATGAATATGTTATGGATAGAGAGATAGTTTGTGTCAAGTCAAACAGGCCAAAGCAAACAGCTGATAGCATCATTTAACTCTCATTTCTTTACTGCTCTTTTGGGAGGTATTACTTCAAATAGGTGCAATGTGCTTAACATTCACCTGTTTGTGGCAATTTTGTGAATTCATTTGATATATTTGGTGACATTTTACATGCAACATGAGAAGACTGTTGCTCTCTTTATTCTTCCTTCACTCCCTACTTTTTCCAAGAAATGTAATTATTATTTGTTGTTGTAATTATTGCTTGTACAGAGCCCCTCCTGCAGCTCACTCCATACCTTCCTGTAGAGACTGTCTGTATTGGTAAGATTTCAACACCTTGTCTTCCCCTGTTTCTACTTATGCACAGAAAAAAAGATAAAGAAAAAAGAAAAGGGTCCCATAGTGGAAAGAAGGAGACTGACATAAAGGTGCAGACAAGGTAACAAATCAGGAAAAAAAGGTGGTAAGAATGTGTGATATACGCAGCTCTGACAGGCTGCACTGCCAGAGAGGAAACGTCTGCCTTCATATTCTCCACTTTCAGGTCTTTTTAAAGTCTGCGTCCTTCCCTGTGTTTGGACTTTAACGCACATGGGGGGAAGACGGGAGCAAAGTGCAGCGACATTTGAAGTAGGCTAAAAGAAAAAGCAAGAGTGACAAGAAAACCCAGAAGGAAAGAGACACGGAGGTGAGACCGAAATGGAAATGGAATTATGAAGGTATCTTGCAATGTTTTCA
Organism: Micropterus dolomieu; assembly: GCF_021292245.1. Classification (NCBI taxonomy): domain Eukaryota; kingdom Metazoa; phylum Chordata; class Actinopteri; order Centrarchiformes; family Centrarchidae; genus Micropterus; species Micropterus dolomieu. The sequence continues at coordinate 2,956,876 of NC_060151.1, read as the reverse complement.
TACCCCCACCCCTACCACTCACACACACACACACTCTCTCTCTGTGTCTCTCGAGCTCTCTCTCCCACTTCCCTCTATTTTTATTATTCAGGACGCTACCCCTGTCGTTTATGGCTACGTAAGATTTATGAGTTTTCTCGCACCCAGCAGCGTGTGTGTGTGTGTGTGTGTATGTGTGTGTGTGTGTGTGTGTGTAAACAGCCCAACTTTAAAACAGATAGCATTCGCTGTGGGCTGCTGAAATGAGAGGATGAGCTCCGTGTAGGTGGAAGGTGGGAGCCTGAAATGTGTCTGTCTGCAGGAGTTTCTTCAAACCAGCCTTTGTACGGACTAAAGGATCTGCTAACTGCTGCTGAAAAACCTCATTACTCATTAACCAAACCACAAATCAGCTATTTTTTTTGTCTCTGTCTGTCCTTTTTTTCTCCTCCCCCACTGAGCAACAGTGTGGAAAGAGAAATGCATGTAGAGAAATAAGCAGCGCGGATTTTATGTATGTATTGACTTGTAAAAGCACGCCGGTGCTTGTAAAGGATGGCAGTTATTCTTTATTTTCCTTGGATGGCAGACGCTCCATCGACGGCTCCGTGTTTCGGATTGAGTCACGGATATTGGATTTCACAACTGAAACTCTGTGCCTCGCAGAGCCATGGAAATCCTCATTCCATTGTTTTTCTTTTTTCCCCCAGCACTTCAGACATGTAGGTCACTGAGGATGACACAAAGGAATTTCCTCCGACTGCTGGATTTAAAATCATACTTTGCCCACAGTGTACCGTGTGGAAACACTGTTGCTTCACGCATGAAGAATGGAGAACAATTTGTAATGTGTGTTCCTCTATGTGATCTGAAGGAAAATAACGTAAAGCATTTCTACAAGTGTGGCCTACTGTGTGCTGCTGTTAGCGCTAGTTTCATTGCCATTACTGTCATTATTAGGCTGCTGGTAGTGTTAGCATTAGTGTCATTATTGCCGTTACAAAGTGCTGTTTTAGTAACTGTCTTCATCAAATGATGAACCGACCCTGGTGCGTTTCCTGTTGCGGCTATAACCCGCGGCCACCACAATGCCCTTCACACCTCTCATAATGTTTCATTAGCACGTGTCACACATGATATTACACCACTCACACACACGTACACTCACACACACACACATGCACGTAACATTTCGCACACATTCAGCTGATCCTTTCAACAAATTACAGTCTATTTTTAAATTAAACTAGGCTAATTATGTAAAGTAAATCGTTTATTAATGTAACAAAATCACCGGTATCCTCAAACACTTCACACATAATTTATGCGTTCACATTATATTTGCATTTTGTCTGCACTGTTTATGCAAACAGTGAAATTCCAACGACACTGCGTATACATTTAGATAATAATAATAATAGGCCCAATAATAATAATAATAGGCCCAATAATAATAATAATAGGCCTAATAATAGGCCTAATAATAATAATAATAATTGGCATAATAATAATAATAATAAATGCATGACAAATGTGGCAGGGCTAAAAAGCAGTGCAAAAAACAGACTGTCTTAAATACTTTTTCAAAGAAAACCAAATGATCACTGCCCATGGTTTTTGAGACAGGCTGTGTGGCGTTTTCAGCAGATTTAATAGTCTGAACTTAAAGAATTCAGCATAAAGTCACAGAACTCGCCTCACGTGCAGCTAGCCTAGGAGTGTTGTAAAAGAAATCGCCACATTCTCTCCGGTCTGATAACGTGTCGATGGATTAGGCCACACTAGCACGGACTTGAAGCCTCTTTCTAACGCTGCATATCACAATAAATAAAGTCAAACGGGACTTACCGAAAGATTTCTTCTTATTTTCTGATGTTTTGAAGGGAAAAAACGGCTTCCAGAAAGCTCCTAGGAACTGCAGGATAAAGGGCGGGGGAAAGGGGGAGATAGAGGGAGGGAAAAAGATAGGGAAGAAAGAGATCGAGATATGTAATCAAAAGGTCTTGGTAAAATCCGATACAGAGCACAGACCTCTTGTAGTCTAATCGAACGTTTGGGACAGGAGCCACCGCTGACAGCTAGCCTACTGCTTAAATTAATCCCGGAGAAAAATCCCGGAATAAAAGCAAGAAGAGCAGAGAGAGGGATGAAGGCTGGCTGAGAGCGACCAGAGATCTTATTGATTCTGGTTATCCTATTACACATCCTATTATATTTTGCATGTGTTTCCTGTGTTTTAACACGGGGGAAATCTCTGATCTGAGTTGCCTGCCGTTGGGAAAGTCTTTAACATTTAACAGCTCCATCCCATCAGTAATGCATTTGATGTCGGAATGGAGGGATAAAAATGATCTATAAAAAATGAAACAGTACTGTGGAATTAGCTCATGGAATAATACAATAATGTTTGAGGGTGTAATTCTAAATATATATATATATAAAAGAGATTAAATAATGATAACTAATTAAAATAAAAAAATAGCCTGTTTACTTGATCAGCCGTAATTAGGAAATAGCCTAATAGCTGGAACCTGATGTGAGAACATTAATATATAAATTCATGCATTAATAGGCCTACACCAAGCACAAACAGCTAGAAAAAAAAAATGTCAATGAATGTCTAAAATAGAAAAACAACATGCATGGGATAAGTCAAAATCCTGATTCCGATTACTTTTAATATATCAAATATATATGCTATATAATTTAAATCCTGTGTGAAACCCCTTAACGTTACATACACACACGCAAATCAGCTCTGCATTAATAGGCTACTGGACGAATCCATAACAATCACAGTAAGAATGTCTTCTAAAACAAACGGCCCGACAAGAAAATAAATGAGAAGCACAGGAAAAGGAGAAGCGGCCCCATAAGGCGAACAGCTGTTTCCCAGCGGCTCTGCATCCACGCAGGCCATAAATAACTTCAGCATCACTCCGAGAGAACACTAACATCCCCGGCAACATTTAATGTTATTGCCGGCTATCCTCATGTGGGCTGAGCACCCAGAGCAGGAGAACGCATCCCGGCCGGCCAGACAGACTCTCGTCGATATGCATTCATCCACTGCTGCATGCGGTAGTAAACATTCTTTAAAGGTGTTTAATTGTTTAATGGCATCCACTACGGCAGGATGAAAAGCGCTCTCCGTGTTGTTGCAAAGAGGCTGTTCTATATTATTAAAGTGCTGGAATAAAAGCTCTGGGCTGCGCTGCTTCTGTTTCTGCTCCTGACAGCCTCCCCCAAACACATAAATCAAAAGCAAGGATCCACCGACCTCCCCGTACCAGCCTACACCACCACCACCACCACCACCACCTCCACTACTACTTCTACTACTACTATAAATTATTTATTGTTTTCGTCCATGCACTCACGCGCAGCTCTGGCTGCCGTCCATCCCCGTCGCAGCAACAGCCGGGGTTTCCTCCCTGTGTCCCCCCCTCAGCCCCGCGGGTGAGTCGGAAGTTTGGAGCTACGGAGCAGGAGTGGACTAGTCTAAAGTTGCCCAGAAAGTGATGCAGGGCCTGACTAGCTTAGCCAGCTAGCCTATAGGCCGAGACAAAGGGAGGAGGCCGCCTCCAGAGCCCCAGAACAGCTGATGAGCCAAATTTTGAGTGGAAGAGGAGGCTGGGGCAGAGAGGGGGACTTTCAGATGAAATCAGTGCTCCTCATGGAGCCGCACGATCCTGAATCCAAATGAAACAATGTAGATGAGTGTTTTTCTCAGGTTGGATGAAGTGAAAGTTTGAAATTAAGGATGGAGCAACTGCATAAAAAGCTCATGGAGGCAACAAAGGGTCTGTCTGTCTGTGCATAATCTTAATGAAATATTTATAAAAATGTATAGAATAGAAAAGTGATTGAGCTTTAGTATACTGGGGGATGATGGGCTATCAATGTATACACAATTACACAAATAAAGCTATTTTGTGATACTGGTCCTTGAGTAATTTTTCTGATGCTATATTTTTACTTGATATTTTGTAGGGAAACATTATTCCAGTTATCTGAATTCTGTGGTTACTTTGCAGAGTACTCTTCTAATCTCTTGAAACATGATGCAATGTTGGAGTTTAAAGTATCCAAACAATGTTGTAGATAACATGACAACTTGATGTATGTTGATGGATGTGTGGACTGATGTTGCTGCTTGCTGCTGCAGCTTCATTTTAAAGTCTCACGTGATCTGAACAAACTTCATCGCTACTCTCTGCTCTTATCATGTGCTGCATTTCAGAACAGCTTTACACATACTACGCTTATCAAAGCATATGTGCAGGATAAAACGAAACAACTCTAGAGCTTCCAGATTGGCTTGATCTGAAAGTTTTTATGCTGAGTTTTGCTTCGCCCTTATACATCTGACACCTTCAATCCAACTGAAAAGCAACAGAAACTCACTACAACAACAACACAATTACACAAGTTCACACCTTTCAGTGTTAGTACCAGTGCAGTTAATGTTAATGTGGTATAAAAGATGTACCATGTAGTGTTAAACCAGGAGCTGAAAGCTCCCACCAAAGCACTCCCACAGCGATATATTGACTTCCAGCTCTCCAAAAGTGATCTTTGCAGCTGGATCTTGACTTATTATCTTTGCAATACCTGAACTCTTTAAAGATCATCCAACTGGCAAAGTGCTCCAGAATCCCATTTTATGATTTAGTCCTTAAACATATAACCTTTTAATTTAGACAGGATTAACAGAAATATGTGTTGACGTGAACCTGAACTGACAACAAATAAAACCGCAGGCCCTACATGTAATCTCAACAACTCCAACACAAAAGCATATTATTACATTTTCAAATTAAGTGAAGGATTATCCAAAATATGCTTAAAAGTAACGATTGGAGCTTATGAAGGTAGTTTCTGTAATCGTTAACAACAGGTAGTTTTATTTTAGTGTATAGCACTGTTTGCATCCAACTGAGTTAGGTAAGACAGTCCATATTCAAATGCAGACACAGATAAACAGAATGCCTACGTTGAGGATATCGAGAACATAAAAATCTTTCTAAATCTGCTCAGCCTTTTTAAACCAATTAATTAAGAAGCGTTATTAGGCAACGCTGAACCGCTGAGACTAGGTACAGCCAAAAACAACTACTTTAAATTGCGCTGGCCTCAAACAACCTATCTGTTGAACAGTTCAACCCCATGTATCCATTTTCTGGATGTGACGTAATTTACTGCGTCTGTGGGATTCTGGCCTCTGACATTCTTCTGAAATGATCTCCATGGTTAGAATTTCATTTAGTTTGGAAGCTTTATCATGTGTCTTTTTCCCAGAAGCTCAATTCCCTTTTTTGTTTTCACTTCAATTGCAAAACAAAGTCATTTAAGAAAACCAAGGGAGTCCATTTAGAGAGAGTGCTTCTTAAATCTGGGGATATGTAAACTTTTACACATTTATAGTTTGACAGCACATGTCAGTGAATTCATTTTGTCCAAAAATACATACAGGCTACAATACCTGTCTTTCCTTTTGTTTCTCTACAAATTGGGACCTTTTGGGGCCTCCCTTTGCCTTCGCTATTTCCTTTCCCAAAGTTCAGTCAATAAAAGGATATTTTTCATCAAGTCCATTCAAAGCTTTCCTTGAAGGGTAATGGGGTTGAACGGCCATGCAGCATCATCACCAACACAGCCACACCAAATGGGCAAGCGAGACAAAGCCATAACACATTTCATCTCCTCCCCTCCTGCTTGGGGCGGATGACACACAAGTTTCAACACCGTTTTTCGGAAGGGAGATATGCACTACTAAGAAGCTGAGAGAGAGAGAGAGAGTGAGAGAGAGTTCTTTTGCTTCCAGTTGGTTTAATTAAAGTGTGGGTGTCAGAAGGGTTTTTGGTTTGTTACATTTACCCAGTTATCATTTGGTATCTACAAACCTGTTTTGGAAGCTTAAAACTAAACTAAAATCAAACTACTCCTATGCACTGACAACTTTGTTTTGAACTGTATCAACCACGACACAATCATATATTTTCATTCTTAACTGGTGTTATTAAGTCAACCAACATACACCAATGAGAAACACTTCCAGTACACATTGCTATTCATTTCACAACCAGCCTAAATTATATAACCTCCATCGGTATGTGCAACCATGTTTCTAAAGACTGGCATTTCTCATTTATGTCTAACAGCTCCACATCTGTTGTACACCAGGGTGTGAAGTGAAGCATGTTAGAGGAAATAACATCATCTGCTGTTTTGATATGCATCTCCTTGTGTTCTTTCCATTCAGGCTTCTGAAATCAGAACAAAATCTTCTACTTATAAAAGTCTGTTGCTCCTGGCTGTAGATACATAACTGAGGCATTACGCTCATCCTGAGAACAAGAGGCCTATTTGAATCCTGTTTGAGCCGCAGGCTTCTACCGGAGACGACACATTTGGTTCCCAGTTCATGGTCTCAGAAGAGTTTACAGGGATCATGCACAAATTTACCAACAATCAGAGCTGAACTTACAGGCTTCTTTCTCTTAGAAATGAAGATCATTTAATTGCATTATCTTTGTTATGTATTAGCAAAATTTGAATCGTATTCTAATGCAAACCTCTACTTGTGTTTTATTAATCTTATTTCCTCATGTAAAGACAGTCAAACACGCCATTTTTACATTAAGTGAAACATGACCAAAATCTAACTTTAGGACCGAACTTTAACCAAATTCACTCACCCAAAACTTAATCAACTATGTTGCAGTCTGTTATGCTGTCATGTCTTACATTATATTTCTTATATCGTCTTATCCATAGAGCTAAAATTTTAGCCCAGCGTCTACCCTGCTCTCTTGCTGCAGGCAGGTAAGCCCATTTCCCTGAAGAGTTCGCCTCTGTGTCACCAACAGTCCTGAACCAGAAACTCACGCCATCAGCACCTTCCTTTGACAGAGAGTTAATCTTTATCAGAGATGCTAATCTTTAACCTCGAACTCAAAGAAAGCCCTGATGCCAGGAGAGTGAGAGAGAGAGAGTGAGAGAGAGAGAGAGAGAGAGAGAGAGAGAGAGAGAGAGAGAGAGAGAGAGAGAGAGAGAGAGAGAGAGAGAGAGGGAGAGGATGAGTTTGTTTGGAGGTGGTTTAGAATGAGGTGGGGTGTGGGGGTCGAGTTGCCCTTTCTTCTCCTGGGCCATGAAAAGTGCCAAGCTCACCAAGTCTGTCAGGCAATGGAAGAACAGGGATGGATGTGACTGCTGTGTGTGTGTGTGTGTGTGTGTGTGTGCGTGTGTGTGTGTCGGGGTGGGGGGAGTGATAGAGAGAAATAACCAATGGAAAGGTTTGTAGGGGGCAAGTTTCATTTCTGTCTGAGCTCTGATGTTATAACAAAGTTGATGAACTGTATTTAAATGTTGCATTCAGAGCACAGGCAGTGTCAGCATATTTTCTTCTGACACCTGAATAATGACATGCTTCTGTAACTCTGACTTGCAACGGTAAAACGGAGTCATGGTTTTGTGAGGTGACAAAAAGTTTTGAGGAGTTTCCTGAAAGCTTAACCAGTAACACCTTTGTTACTGAACGAAAATGAAAAGAAAAGGTTTGATTTTTGATTTGCATAGGCTGTATTAAAAGTATAAGAGTGTACTGGCAGTGAGCCATATTGGTTGATATTATTGATGATTGATGGCATGGTAATGTCTCATAGCTGATAGTTGATATTACAGGAAGTCTGTGTGGAAAGACAAACAAAAGCCTTCAGAGGCTTTTCAGGAGGATATTTCAAAGCCTTGCTGCATCAGTGTTTAACTCTCAGATAAAAATAAGAACAGTGCTAAGTTACTCATGCTGTATCCACTGCAGCTCCATACACAGTTCCACTAGCTGATGATTACAGCAGGACAGTTGTGGGGTTTGGCTGTCCTCTGGAAGCCACTTTGTCCTTTGACAGAGAATCTTTTTCAGGGGTTTTGTCATTGTGCACCCAGTTGTCTGATGGTGGATGCTGAATTTTAGGACATGCAGCCACTGTAGCTGCCTGTTGTCCAAAAAAATCTCTGCAGTCCATCCAGAGACAGTAGCCCTCAGTGATATGTATCTGTAATGAGTTGTGGTTTGGCATTGCCTTAAAAATGGATTTTCTTAAGTTATGATATAGTTTTGAGGCCTCATTATGCTGAGTGTTGAACATCCTGCGCCAGTACAACAGACCTGCATCCATTTCCTAACAACATGCGCCTCTTATGACACATGGATCAGAAAAAGAAGCCAGTGATTGTAATATAATCAGGCCACTTGGCCCAGCAGCAGACAGACCTGCTATTAAGCCTGTTACAGCGGGCAAAAGCGTCTGTATGGATCTTGGCCAGACCTGTCAGCCTTTATACACTGTGACAGCGTTAGGCGTGCTTGCCCCCACTATTTTACTCTGATTGGTGTTTTGCCCATAGTTTGTCAGTGATGTATGAAAAAATCAATTAAATCACAGCTGTACTAGAGTTGCTGTGGGTTTTTCATGACTTTAAAGTCTCTGTACCCGGAAGTGAGCAAAAACCACCAAGGTCACCCAAGCTTCCAGAGGAGCCGTCTAGCTCTTATTTCATATGACGTACGGAGCTGTTGTTCCCAGCCTTTTTGGCTTCTGATCCCCTAAAATGAAAGAATGCTTCTTGGGACCCCCAATCACAAATGATGACTTTAGTGCAGAAATGTTTGGCAAACAGTTTAAGCAAAAGGTGACTTTTGATTTTCAGGTGCCCCAAATACATGACATTATCCAGCATTTCATAAGGAAAAAGCAAAAGCAAATGAAACACATTTTGTGTAAGAGAAACACAATGTTTTTCATTCTTATCTCTGTATCATGTTGTGAGTCCTTAGAGTTGTCTTGGTGTTCCCGATCCTCATGTTGAGGTTGAGCCTACTCATTTAAACAATGTTATTTTTTATTTTAAAGTTCCAATTCACAATGAAAAACAAATTAGTATTAAACATCTCTAACAGGAAGATTTGATCTGGACAGGATCAGGATCCATCCAACATTTTTCCAGTGAGTGAAGAAATCCACACACTCATCAGGTTGATTCATAAAGTCACACGAACATTAAAAAACAGTAAACTGTACATACTTGCAATTGTTGCAACATTTACTTTAAATATATAAAAATATATCACTTTTTTTTAGACATTTGTCTGTAAATGATAATGCTAATGGGGGGCTAATGGTTAATCACATTTCCAACCAAACATGGAAACAAAACTGCTTCTTATCTGTCAAAGTCTCGTTCAGGATTCATGACCTCAGTATTTCTGAAATCCTTGCACTGCATAGAGATCAACATCTGGTAACATGGAACGCTCGCATTGATAACAAACAATAAGAAATGATTATATTTACTAAGAGATTTGGATGCAACCCATTATCTCCCACATTCTTCAAATTAAATCAAGAGGTCTCTCTTGCCATGCATGACTAGTGAGGCTACATTTAATGCAATATTATGTGACTGTTACTTCAGAAAAAATCCTAAAGGCCACATATTTATTGCTAGATGCTGTTTTCCCTGTGCTGATACAGTAATTAAATGTTCATCTATGGCAAAAACAAACAAACAAAAAAACTGATTAAGCTGAAAACTCTACAGTTCTGTACATAAATGAAATACTAAATTAATCAATTAAGTCATTTTTGAATACTGGAATCTGTTTCATCCAAAGCCAGCGAATTTAGATCTGGAGGCTGATTAGTAAATTATATTGAATGCATATATTTTATAATGTTATGGACATAAATTCCTCCATTTAGACCGTGCATGCTTTCATATAATATTGCTTATGGTGGTTTCACATCATTAAAATCTCCCATTAAATTGACGCTACATCTGGCGGGTATAACAAGGACAAACCCAAAACACCAGTCAGATTAAGGTCATTATGGAATCAGAAATAGTTGCACTTATATTTCATTTACTTATAAACACTGTGTGGTCAGATGTGTGTGCGTGTGTGTGTGGGGGGGGGTGCTTCTTGAGTAAGCAATCTTTTCACACTATCATAAATCACAGATGGGCTAACATGCATCTTCTTTCTTTACACATAGCCGTCAACTGCCTATTCACTAAGACTCATTCTCCCGGTGTCACGCGCACACACTTACCAGACACACACCTCTCTGTCCAAACCGCATTCCACGATTCAACTAAATGGAGAGAGAAAGCAAGAGAGAGAGAGATAATGGTGTGTGTGTAGGGGGGGGGGCGTCTTGTCCCCTTGTGCAGGCTACCTATTCTGAGGCATGTCTTCCGCTTCACACACACACACACACACACACACACACACACACACACACTGAAAAAAAAAAGTTTTGGCTGGCAATAGAGGGGCACACCCCGCGAATGCCTCTGCGAGTCCGAGAGAGACCACGGTCACACAACAGATAATTAATGACACGTCGAGCAGCGGAGCGCGTGGGATGGGGACACCTCGGGAACCCACACCGGGACACTGAGCGAGAGGCATCCCGTCAGACCTTACCTGCTCTCTCTTGGCGTGTCTCTCCTCCTGGTTTTGTATCTTTTTCCCTGGATGCAATCTGTTTTGGACACGTACGGACACACCGGCTGGAGCAACGAACACCAGAGAATCCCTTCTTGGAAAAATATGGACGTATTATCCACTGATTGCGAGTGCGTAATTACGCACAGTTTGGCTTTTTTTTCTAACGTGTATTTGAGTCCCATATGGCAGTCAAACAACATGTATGCCAATTAAATCCGGCGTTTAAACCTGCTGTTATATTACTGCTGTATCAATTAGAACGCCTCTAAAGCATAACGTAAAGGAGACGCCAAGCGTTTGCATGCCCGGTAGGGGAAAAAGCCATACATCTTGGGTCGACTCCGCCATAAATCTCCAACAATCAAAACCTACCTACAGCACACCAGCTGACGGGGACTGCTCTGTGTAGTGCTCGCGGTGCTACTTTACCCTAAAAATCACACCGCGTGCGCGCGCTCACCCCCCCTCCGTCTGTGCTGCAAAATTCCCCATATAGCGAGCCGGTGTGTGGCCGGCGGCACCACGGACGGGGCTCGCGCTTTTCTTATCCTTATCCTCTTAAGTTACACTGGCCACCGACACGAGAGCAAACGCACGGGTGCAGCGCGAGCTCCGCCGGGCCAACAGTTAGCCGAGCGAACCTCTAAAAGAAAGCGCGTTCCTCTGCGAGAGCTGGGTTGAGCGTGACGCCTTATTCCCTGGGCTCTGCTCTTGTGTCTCTATCTCTCTCAGCCTCTTTCTTCCCTCTCCTTTATCCTCTTCTCTCGGTTCACCAAAAAAGATGTGCAGAGTCCCTCAGTGTCTTCAGGCTCCTTCCTTCCTGATGGCGGGTCTCTTTTGGCTCTGGCTAGCCTACACTCAAGAAAACATCCACTATTGTTGTTAAATTGTTGCTGTGCTAATTAGTAGCCGTTAGCCCTCCTTGCTGACCTGTAACCATTGCGGACCAAAATATTCTACATGTGTCTATAGTCAAACGTCCTCTCCCTGCGCATTTTAATTGCTTCACAGATTATCTGAACATTGAAGACTATCACAGATGGCCTGGTTCTCGCTCTCTACACCATCGTTGTCCCCCCGCCCCCTCTCCACCGGTGTTTCTCCCTGCTCGGACCTCTGGCTTGGTTCGTCCCGGCTTTGCTGGTGTAGGATATGCGGATTGACACATGAACTGTTCCTGAACCGGGCTACGGACTGACAGCTAGACAGTTCGCGGGAGAGGCGGGGAGGAGGAAGGGGTTCTGGTTCTTGTTCCTGTCCAATAGGGGAGTTTGGTTGAGGTGCGCCAGGGGGTTAGCGAGGTTCAGCGTGACCTGCTTGTCCGTGGGCCAGATGTTGGTTATTACATGGAGTCAAACTGAGAGCGATCAGAGGAGAGGAAGAGGGAGAAGGAGGTTGAGAGAGGGGATGAGGGGCAGAAATTCCGCTGTGAGCTGACCTGCGCCTTCACACAGGAAACTGTCTCCGCCGTGTTTGGCTTGTTTACACATTCAGTGGTAGAATACAGCCTCAGTGAGCCTGTCTGATTTGGGAGAATTACATTATAAAATGGAAGTGTCTAGAATTCATATGGCCCATGACCAATACCTTATAGGCTCACCAAAAATAACACTTAATATTTTTTAGGATATGATATGCGGCTTGTAACAGAATGCATCGTTTTAGCCTGTCACAGAGAGCAGGATTTTGGACATTATGGACACCCTGGACATGTACATTATTTTTTTTGTGAAGATTTTTGCGCGTCCCTAGTCCAAGCAGAATTGACCGCAATTCACTAGTAAAAAATTAGACGTCAAATGATTCTCAAACAGATGCACTTAGCTTTACCCTTTCTGTGCGTATTTGTGTTATCTGCCCACGCGTATAGACGTGCTTTCACTGCCACATACACACACGAGAGAGAGATAAAGCGAGAAAGAGGACGAGGAAAGAGAGAGAGAGAAGTTCAATTACACGAAGTCTGTAGCCGCTTTGATAAAAGAAAGAGAACGGAGGGAAAAGGAAAGAGCTCGCGCCTGCTCCCCTCCTCGGCTCAGCAGCTCTCTCTCTCTCTTTCTTATCGCTCTTGTGCATGATGCTCTCCGGCCCGGTTGAAGGAAAAAAAAGCCAAGCTCGCGCTCCGGATACGGTTTCAGCAGATCATTTTTCACGCGCTTTGAATCACTGCCCTAGCGAAAACGATTATAAATTAGCGCGAGGCTTCTTATTGATTTATTTCCGAACGGGAAGGCTAATTATCTCCGCGCGAGGGAGAGCCCCGGAAGTACCTGCATGGCGCTTGGAGCACGAGACTGGATATCTGCAGCTATAAGGCAATGTAGGCTATAGGTGAAATAATAATAATAATAATAGTTGTATATTAGCTGGGCAATACGTTTCTAAAAGACCCCCTTGTTAGGGTTGATTTAAACACAGTTAAAGTGTTTTGTTAACATTATTTTCCCCACACTTAAATCTTTTGCTCGTTAACGTCCAGCGGCTGCAGATTTATGAGGCCGCGCGGCCGTCTGATTTATGTTTGAGTGTTTTCGAAGAATCCCTGCCCCACTCTCATTTTTAAACCAAACTGCTTTCATTGCTCCCATGTTTGTTGCGTTTTCAGTTCAGAAATTATCCGGGTTTGTCTGCAAGCAACTATAATTCTACATGTAAAACCTGTATGTTAAATTAACTGCGTGACGTTTTATATCTTAGGGCGGATTGGGACAATAAGCACCAATCTTATGGATATGGAATATATTTTCTGTGCCGCTTAAATCTACAGTGCTGCTCATTAGGTGGATTTATTTTTTACTGTTTAAAGCCTCTTTTACAGCGCTTTTCTCCATGACTGGAACATCCGCAGGACAGCTTAAACAGCCTATACATAGGATTTTTTGTCCTTCTTAAACTATTTTAATTATGTTCACATACCTTGTATCTGCATTGCAGCCTATAGGGCTAGATCAACACAGGTTTACATGCTTGAATATTTAAATTTTGCTCACGTTGCGTTCATGATGCAGTCTGACTTGTGTAAGGAAAAAAGCGTGTTTTCTGGCATGCTGAAATTCTAGGTGATTTATTACGTCTTTTCTATAAAGTCATTTAACAAATAATGTGCGACGTTTGGAGGAACCCACGTTAAAATAATGATTTATGGTCAAAACTAGTGCAATAATTTCGTGTTGAAATGTAAGCTTTAGAAAAAAACTAGACATTTTTCCCCTCTATCTCTCCGTAAAGGTCGCTCAGCGCATTTAGATACTTTTTTTGCGTAGGAAAAGAACACAGAAGAAGACAATATGGCTGCCAGTCCCAGTGGTGAGTGGGAAGACGCGCCTTGTGTGAAGTCTTGTCCGCATGTCTGCTTGCTTTCAAGCGTGTCTGTCAGACGCGTGGGTCTGCATCGACCTTGTATTTGAGCATGTATATGCAATTAAAGGATGCTTCAATCGCGGTGGATACACACAAGCAGAAAACCATATATTTAACATAAAGACTCTC
>NC_060151.1:2916756-2942792 GCF_021292245.1 Micropterus dolomieu | reverse complement strand
GTGCGCAAGACGTTACATTTTTAAGTAGAGCGCAGTTACATTCATGAGAAGTTGCCTAATGATAGAAAACAATTATAAGGTCTAACGAAAAAGCATTCTTTAAATAGCCTATTCAGCACTTCAGGAGAGGTTTACGCACGTCGCTTAAAATAAATGGTCCCGTTGCAGCTTCAACAAAATGCTACAATTAAACAGCTAAGAAAAAGCCAAATACTATACTGCAGTGACATACACAAAACCAGCCCGTCTGATAATATGCCAGAAGCATTGTCGACTGCCCCCTTTTCTCTCCTGATGCCACAATGAGCTGCTTTTGTCCTGCAGCAGGTTTCGGTGTAAACATTAATTCCAGCCTCACATGTTTGCGAGGTCACAATAGGCTGCCGATTATTTGAAGACACAGCGCAGTAACACATTAACGCCATCTATCTGTGTTTTTCATAGTGGGGTGACAGACAGTCCTTTTCACATCTGGATTAGAAATAATAGCGCAGCGGCAGCATCTAGGCAGAACTGGATTCAGTGAAAGAACGGATGGATGCAGCGAGGCCTCGCGGGAGCAGCAGCTATAACGGATGTGAGACAGGGAGTGATATCATTTCTCAACACCGCTTCAAATATTTGAACTATTTCAGCTGGGTTTGATCTGGAGCTATCTTGCCAGGCAAAACACACTTAACAGTGGACACATGCCTGCGATAAGATAAGACAAACCAACCGCCTCTGCTGTCGCGCTCTGCTCACTGTGTGACGTAGCAGCAGTGTAAGGGACTTGTGATTTGACAAATTTTTAACGGCAAGCGTGCTTCTCTCTTTACTTTTCCCTCAGTGCAGGGTCATGGTCACAACCTGGGCCTCCAGTGTGTGCTCTTGCAGCAGACTCCCTGGATGGCGATTGAAAATGTATTTTCAACGCGCCTGTTGCCCGAATCAGATATGAGACCGAGATACCCAGCTAAATATTTAAATATATATGAAAAAAGGGAGGAAATTGTGTCACCCCCCCCCCCCCCCCCCCCCACACACACACACACACACACACACACATCTCTGTCTGTCTCTCACCGTGTCTTTCTCCGTCCGTAGAAATGAGGCGAGATATTGTTTTTGACACGGCGGCGGACAGCAGGAATACACATTTTGAAAAGCGCTGCCTCTCGCTGCTACTGCTATTATTATGTGATGGGACGGCGCCCTAATTTGGTTACACTAAGGTTTACACTGGTATGGCCGAGTAGGGAGAGGCACAGAGAGGGGGAGAGAGGATATGGAAGAGCTCAGCCTTGGAAATGTAATTGTAAAGTGATTCCGGGTGCACATCCATCCATCCGTCCAATCCAGTGGCATAGGTGCCTCCCTATATTTGAACTGTAATACACATCTATAATACTAGCCTAATAATAATTATTATCAATAACAGTCGCAATAAAAATAATTATCATTAATATTATCCATAAAAAATATTTTTCTAGCTAATGTTGTATGTATGTAATAAAAATTGTTGAAGCTGCGTTGACTGTCCTCCTTACTTATTGCACTTTGCATATATTACCAGCTGGTTTCACACCAAAACAACACCACACAAGCGTTATCTACTGTAGTGAGTTATGAGGTTAGGCTGTGAAATTGCGTTACCCTATCCCACCGCCCCTCACTTGCTACTAGCAATGGGAAAGGCTAAAAATGGCACCACAACCAATTTACAATGTCTCATTGGGTCATTGCATTAGACTTCCCGTAGCCACAGGAAAGGTGTAAATACGAAATGCAACCGAATTTGATATGAGATACAAACATGGCGGGGGGTAAATCCTCCCGTCTTATTTTCCTCGCCATATTTAAAGAAAAGAAGAAGGCCTGATTCACGGAAAAGGATTTGAGCAAAGGCAGAGACACTGAGTGCTGACATGAATAATGGCACCCAGCTCCATTCCAGCAGACATCCAAAGAAAACACATTGAGAAAAATTCATGAAGAGAGAAGGTGAAAAACAACATGTGCTCAGAGTCAGTGGTTTTATGCATAAGGTGAACTGGACACCACTCAGCACCTCTGCTCTCCTCTAAATAAAAAGCAGCAGATGTATTATGTCATAGACTGTTTTCACTCTGCTATAACAACATGCAGGTAGTCTCGATGACATAAATAGAGCTATACAAATTCCAAAGCCAAGTTGATTCTCCCTGGATAGCTTCTGTCAATACAAAAAATACGTTTAATGATTGGTTTTCATTTTAAACCAGGGCCTAAGCTCGTTGTGCTTGAGAAGCCATGCACTGGAAGCGGCGTCATTTAGATCTTCAGCTTGGCTCCCCTGGCTGAGCTACTTGGATTCACTCACACCTCATGGCTGGATGGATGAGAGTTTCCTGGCCGGCAGGTCCTTTTTTATGAGATTTCACGGCGGCTGAGGCGTGCCCGGTGTGCCAAATTTAAACAAATCTCCCGTTAATTGGTCGCCGCAGTATTTCAAGACCCGGAGCTACAGCCAGCCTCTGTCATACTGAGCATGAAAAAAGGAAAACACCCCTAGTAATAATCAAGTGTAAAAAAGGGGGTGTGTGTGAGGGCATGAATGGAAATGCAGGCAGATATAGAGAGGGAAGAAAGAGAGCTAGGCAGTGACAACAGAGCCGGAACAGAAAGAGGAGGAGAACCGAAAGAGGAGCCCGTGGCCGCCGTGGCGAGATCTCTTCCTCCTCTCCTTCTTCTTCCTCGTTCCGGTGTATCATCGGTCCATCGACCGTCATTTTTCCCCACCGTCTTCCCACAGCGGAGGAAAACATGATTTATCGCGGGCAGCACCATAAACAACAGCACTCCCTCACAAACACACAATGGCAGCCCCGGCCGCACGCTGACACCCTGCCTCACTATAAATCAAGAGAAGTAGCTGGCTGGGTAAAAAAAAAAAGAAGAAGAGAGAGAGAGAGGTGGAGAGAGGGAGAGAGAGGGATGGACAGAGAGTCGGGCAGATACAGAGAGAGATGTAAAGGCAGACAGGAGGTGATGGGAGAAAGATGGAGGAGAATATCCAAGTGCTTCTTAAAATATAAACAGCCATCGGCATTGCTTTGCTCCCTCTCTCTCTCTCTCTCTCCCACTCCCTCTCTCCGGTTTGCAGGCTGCTCGGCAGCACCGCTTCAACCTATAAACAATGGCTGATGATGATGGGTGGGGGGTGATGTGTAAACAACACGACAGCAACATGCACGATGAGAAAACACGGCGACGAGATGGGTATTTTTGGGGCATATTTACCAAGATGTTAAAAAAGCCTATGATTCACTGAGAGGGATGCGGGCGAAGGCGGCGCAGCGGCGTAGAAGATGAGGAAGAAGAAGTGTGGTTTCCCCCCATGCAGTCCCCTTCCTTCCGCAATACTCACGGTGTCCACAACGACCCGCAAGACACACACCCGTCCAAATTTGTTTTATTGCAGCCTCCTTCTCTCTTTTCTCTTCCTCTCTCTCTCTCCGTTGGCGTTTCTCAGTGTCTCCTCTTCTCTCCCCCTCTCTCTCTCTCTCTCTTTCGCTCTCTCTCCCCCTCTCACCACTGCTATAGGGGGGCTTGTATTTCTTTTTTTTTTTCTCTTTAAAGGACAGTTGAATTTTCGACGTCAGACACACACACACACTGGAGCAGCACCATGTCTTACCGTTATATTCCTGACGAATACATATCTATTCTGCAACCTCTGCATTAATTATTTAATGAGTCACGTGACGTGTTGGTCGGGGCGGGGGGGCGGGGGTTATCCGTGCGCCTCTCCGTTCGTGGGACCCATCCGGACCAGTGCATGCATGCAGGAGTGATGTGATGCAGGACTTTGTTTGAGTTTTTAAAAAAATATACAACATAAACTCAGTACGGGATCAGTGGGAGGCAATGGGTGGTGTGTGTTAATGTGTGTGTGCTATAAACTGTGAGGTAAAGCAGGGGTAGGCCTGTGACAGACGCATAGAGAGACCGATAAAAGATGATTGTCACCGACTATGTTCGTTCTTAAAAAATGACTGCACGCCTCAGACTCTTTCTTCCTTATTCCTCACTGTCATCTCTTTCTCAGTTGGCCGTTAGTCGACAGAACAAGGGGAATCCCTTATGTTGTCCTGTCTTGTATTTCAATGTACCTGTTTCCAGCAATTTGAAATATTCGATGATGACGGAGCAAAGCACGGGAGTATTTATCTGACTATTGCGCATCACGGCACAGTTTATTTCTCATATTCGGTGTCATGTTAGCGCGTCCTGCAGCTAAACTAAATATTTAACAGCCACCAAGACTAAAGCCAACTGTGTCAGTTCAAACAAATGACGCCAAATTGTTTATTTAATAATTACAAATTCATGTTCCGCATCGAATTGTGGGAGTAAGGCGGCTGGGAATCCGAGAGAAAAAGTCTAAAGCAGACGAGGCCAGGCTTTTTCTCCACATCTGTGGATGTGATGACAATCAGAATCAAATATTCCATTTGGACTAAATTGCCTAAACACGCACCTTCTTTATTCCATTAACAAGTTTTCCTGGTGGGGTGGCTACCGCGCGCGCTCTAATTCATTTAGAAGGAGCCATTTATTTAGAGGGGCGAGTAGGCTACAGGACAGGTACAGGCGGAACCGAGCCGAGAAGAGGGCTGTGAACTAAAGGGAGGCAAAGAGAGAGGGACAGCGAGAAGAAGATCCTTCAGGGACAGAAAGAAGAAGGAGAGAGTGAGCGACAGACAGACACAGAATCTAAGGAGAGACAAACCCCCCGTCGCGAGGCCGCGCGGGGCAACAACAATAGAATGCTGGAATCCTTTTGGCGCTCGGTCCCCCGGTTCCAGAGCTCGAGCCGCCTCTAGCAGAACAATGGGGCTCGACACTAAAAAAAAATGTTCAGACTGGGAGGCTATAGGGCTAACCTAGCTGCTGAGGAGCTAACAAGAAACGCTTCAAGGTCAAACAATGGGCCGCAGCAGCCTGAAGACACAGGAGCAGAGGGCCATTTGCAAAGCGCCGTGGACCCGCAACACTACCTGCCTCTCTATCCTAAAAATACAAAAGCTCCTCTTATACACAGTTAAGTGTCAATTATCTCCAATCTCATTTTCTCTTATATTTTATTCAACCTAGTAAACAACTGGGAGGCCGGAGAAGTAGTGGCACATAAAAGATGTGTAGTATCAAATACCAAACGCAATTAGCGAGAACTATTTGGTGGTGAGAACAAAGCAGAAACGCGGTTTCTAAAAATAAAATCTGCAACATGACAAAGGAATAGAAATAATTAGCAAGAAGGAAACAAATGCGCTTCTAAACCCATTATCAGTGCAACTGCTGGGTGGTAATTTATGTTTTACTCGCTTCTGATGCAGTAAAAACGCACAGAGAGTCCTTTAAACTTGGATCCCGAGCGCCGCGGCGGCTCCCTGAGATTTTACCCACAACAAGATTGAAATCAAACATTTGCGGTGGTGATGATGGCGTCTGTAATGACGCTCATAAATTATAGCAATCACAGTGTGAAACAACAGCTAAGATAAGTAGCAACAGAGACCTGGGCCGGCCTGACAACAGCAATACGGATCAGCTCTGCAAACTTGGCATAGCCGCATGCAAAGCTATTACACACGCAGAACCATTTCAACAGCCTAAACATCTGAATGGTGGTGGGTGGGGGTTGTAGAGTCAACCAGGAGGAGATCCTGAAGTGCTGAAACTCTGTAGCTAAACCATAATACTCTCAAGGCTGCATCTGACAACAGAAAACAGAACGTCTTTGTGAGAGGGACCTGGCTACTTTATAACAACTGCATCAAAAACAAAGCGAGGGGGGGAAAAAAAAATTAAAAGTAGGCTCTCTATACAAACTAATAATTCATATATCTAGCCTGCAGACAATTACAAGCTAAATATAAGCAAGTATTGCGTTATTCAAATCTGTGTAAACATATGGTTTAGGGCTTATTAAACAGTTATTTTAACATGTAGGCACAGAACAATACCAGAAGCCAATCACTGAAGTGATGTTGGAGTTCTTTGAGGTCTTGGGGGTCTCTTGGTCCGTGATGGATTAAGACAGGTAGATTCTTCCTCCTCGTTAATGATTAACTAGGCTTTGAAGAAAAAGAGAGAGACGGAAAATGTCTCTTCGTTAAAATGTAGTCGTGAAGTTAAAGTGTCCAGGCGTGATGAAGTGCTTAGATATTGTATCACAAGAGATTATTATTATTATTATTATTATTATTATTATTATTATTATTATTATTATTATTATTATTATTATTATTAAAGCCACACTGATCAGACAGAGGACAAGAAGTACAGAGACAGTAAGAGACAGAGAGAGAGATTGATTTACCAAGCCCGGACATCTTGCCTTTTACTGCGGCTCGTAAATCTGTCTCGAGACTGCAGCACGCGCACAACCGTTTTTTGAAATATATTCTTCTCCTGAACCACACGTGAGGTCTTCCCCCAGTTATGGGGTTCCACCAGAGACATCCCCGGCTTGGCCGGTTGAGCCCCCATGGCATAGTATAATTGTTCTCTGTTTTATAAATGTTAAGTGCCAATTAAAGTCAATAACCAATAACATATGAGGATAAACAATTTTAGCATGAACTCCCTCGTTACTGTTTTGTTATCATTATGAACAAAACCGGATTAATATTGGACTCATATTTGCAACCCGTCCGCCTGTGCTTTAAACAGGAAGTACAGTGCAGTTTAATAGGCTGCTGCGGCTGTTTGTTGTCAGACATGACAGGATCAATGGCTTTTGAGCAGTGTACAGACCGCCTCATTGTCATCTGTCTAAAGCCTGGAAGAGAGCGTGCTGAGTTACAGTATAGATCAATTACACTTTATAACATTTTAACACTTTTACAGTTACACTTATGCTGCTCTTTAAATTGCTCCCCATCAGATAAAAGCCAACAGCACAACACGCTCTGCGTGTGTTTTGACACAGTGTATAGCCACATGCCCATCAGTGTTTGTTTTTGGTTGTTGTTGTTTTGCGTAATAGCCTACTAATGCGCAATTCTAGATTACTGGTGATATAAACTGTAGAGTTAATTGACATGTGATCTTTAATGGTGTGAGTGTTTTGCTCAAATAAACATATGCAAGATCTGTATTTTACATTTAAAGAATAATGCATATATGGAAAGATGGGCTAGCATTATTGCAGACCAGCTTTAAGGGATTTTGCAGTTCCTTGTTGCTCCTTTTGGGAAAGTGTTTAATTTATTGGATGCATATTGTCAGTCGAAATGATCACGGAGGGATAAAAAGCTGAATCATGGTCCAAATGAATTGTTCCGTCGTAAATGAAAGTCGTTGGGCAATTTTGTTACAAATTTCTTGTTTTTCTTATTCCTCTAAATTCTGAAAATGAATGAATGGCTTGCGACAAAATTTCTTGAATGTTGAATTAGCCATTCTACTCTTTGTGTCCGATTTGGTGTCCACAGGATTTTATTATAGCTACATAACAGCAGTTAGCGCGTCCTTGTCGTTAGGGTATTGATAAATAAAATGTAAAGGGGGCAGAGGGGTTGTGTAATACTTTAGTATCAATAGACCTGTACAGGCCTAATGCTCCGCCATTAGTCATACAGAGCGCAGAAGCCTATTTATCACTCATATCTAGCGGATATGAGCGCTGCTGTAACACACAAGGGTGGGCTCATCACACCAGGCGTGCCTGTCTCCATTCACTAAATGCAGCATCACCCATACTAACGCTGCTGGACAGCAGGGCCACTTCACAATAAAGAAAAGGCATATGTATGACCTATTCATCAGTAATATTGTATGGATTATTTAATCAGTGATAAGACCTTAGAGTGCTTTAGTATACACAACACGTGGGTCGCCACTTTGTGACCCGACTGCAGATTTGAGGTTAAACAAAAAGAAACTAAAACAATCATCAAAAGTTGTGTTTGTTTCAAAAAGCAAATAAAACCTGCTGTTACAGACGGGAAGGGGGGAATCAGACACTCCAGAAGGGTCTGCTTCCCCCCTGTCTAATAAAGGTATAAGCAGTTCTGACAAAGAATAACGGGACACACACCAAGAATCGGGTTTTCAAATGCTTCATTGCATGAGGTTACTGATGTGACCACATGCTACTTATTTTGGTTCATTTAATTAGTTAACTACTAAAAATAACTGTTGGTAATCTGTAATACCTATTGACTAACTGTAACACAGACACTGTGCCACAGCATTACAGGCTTCTACAACAGCCTGGCCTGTAAAAAAAAAAAAAAGAAAAGACAAAGTGTGCGCGCGCGTGTTTAAACTTGGCAGCCATCATTTGGCTCTCTCTTTTTAATACTTAATAAATGTCTACTTTTAAATCTCTCTCTCACACACACTGTCAGCCGGTGCAGTAGTAAAGCCTGGCAGCCATATATCTCTAGTGACGACCTCCTCCTGAAGCTCGCGCGCCTGCACCGTGACCTCCTTGGCTCCTCGCGCTCTCCAGAATAATAAATTTCTAGTGCAAAGCGGTTGCAACGAGCGCAAGGCAAGGAAAAAAAAGGCGCGGGCGATTTGTCTGGCAATTAGCAAACCACCGCGAGATTCCCCGGGCCAGAGAGAGAGAGAGAGAGAGAGAGAAGTTGGTGTAACTGTGTCTTTTGGGTTGCCTGTGACCTGAACATGCATGTCACAGTGCATGTATGTGTGTGCACCCACCCTCTTGCATGTGTGAATGTCTGACTGTGTTGTGAAGCCTGCAGCTTCCTGTGCAAAGCTGCTGTTGAAACATCAGCTCCATCAGCTGGCCCAAACCCTTCAAACATGTCAGTGACAGCAGACTGTAAAGATGAATGCAGCTTCTCTGTGCGCTGCAGGTCAGAGTGAGAGCTGGCTTTACATCTGTCTGCCTGACCCCTTGTTGTTTCATGCTTTTGCTTCACAGACATTTAACTGCTAATCCCGCTGAGATTACAAAAACAAATCTCCTTCTGGATGGAAAAAAGCACCAGGGCAAGTGATAAAGCTGCAGGAAAAACAACTTGCATCAACACACAGGGGCAGACACAAACTTAAAATCACAAGAAGCAATGCATTTATGCAGCACAGTAGCAGGACTTTTAATTTAAGTGCAGTTTTAATGAGCTTGCATGAGCTCAGGACAAAAATTAAATTTACTCCATTCAAGGTTTATACAGAGAAACTTTGCAAACTGCACAGCGTTTAGGTATAAATCAATGAGCAGTGGAGCTATAGCATTAATACTGCTTTAGGGTTAAATTTTTATTTCCCTGGGTATGCCATATATTTATAATATTGTGTTTTTTTCACGAAATGTATTGTGTATAACGCCGCACACTTTAAAGAAATGCTTTTTCTGCCACAAGGTTTTCTTATTTTTGTTTTGCTTTCAGACATCTTCCTTTCTTGTAATGATGCATTACAACCTATTACAAAGCATTACAGCCATGAGTTTTTACTGCTCTTCATAGAAATGTGAAATGCGCACATAAATTAGAAAACAGATTTTTGGTCTCCGCCAAAGGCTTTGTATGTTCATCCACTACCCATACCTTTAAATCATACATTGGGAATGCCACATTATTTCAGCTTAACTGGCTGTTTAAAGTTGTCTGAGCAAACAGTTAATGCCATGCTGGTGTGCATGATGGTCCTCATTTCATATTATCTTACTCGTTAGCGTCCTGTAAGAAGATTATCTCTTATATCTCTTTCAGTTCAATACTTTGCTGGGAGCATTTCATGTGTAACAAAGGACCAGAAAAACACACAATGTATAAAAGGCCAAGGACAGAATATACAGTGAGGTCAAACTTATTAAGAACTAGAAGATCCAAAGTTAACTGGATCTGCCATTTGTTTGGTTCCCATGCTTGATCATTCATGATGAATAGTTGCTCCATCTACTATTAGGGTGGAACCGAATATCAAACCAGCAGTTTTTTGAAGCATCATGTCAGTGGCAACAAGTACTGTAGGGGAACCGAGAGAGCAGAGTCAACTATTCTCAAGAAGGAAGATAGGCAGCTTCACGTTTAATAATAAGAAGATGGTCAGGTAAACAAAAAGTCACAGGTCTAGTCCCAAGAACTCCCACTAGTCCCACTGAAGAGACCTTAAAGCAACACTGAACCACATCCTGCGTTCACCAGAAAACCGCAACCGCAAAATGTTTATTTCACAAGTAGATCAATGTTTTAGATGTATGGATCTGTGCAGAGCTTTATTGCACAACAAGTGAGTGTAAGCATGGTGCAAGATAATGCATAGGTAATACCATTAAATGTTGCATGTCTTCAGAGACCTTGGTGAAATGTAAAATGAAGGCAAAAGCAAACACTGAATGGGAAACATTTTATGATAATGAAGGCACGGTGAAAGCAAACTGACCAACATAATTTTCCCCAGATGCCATTTTCTCTTTGATTAATCAGTACTCCCCAGCATGCACACAGCACCCCTTGCAGCTGCAGGTCCAACGCATTCTCCAGGCTGGAAAATGGGTTACTACAACACAACTTGTCAAAATGAGTGCGTTGTCCTAAATTTTACCAAACACATCCTAGTGTAAGATTCCCCTCCTGAATACAGCGTGCAAACATGGCTGCCACCAGTCTGGAAGTTAAAAAGGCTGCTCAGCAGCTTTTCAGCAAGCCAATCAGGAGGGGCAGACTCTGTTTACACTGAGGTCCCAGTCTGTCTAAATACTGTCCAGCATCAGGCTGCACATTCTCTGTGTTTCAGCCTGTCTGCAGGCCTGGCCGGCCCTTTCATACCAAATCATACTGTTAGAACGTCTCACAACACCTTTTGTTAGTGTCCAATGCTTTAGATTGAGAAAGAACACCACATTTGCAAAGCTCTGCTATTAAATGACATATTAACTAAAATTTGAGACAATTGCTTTGAGGAACAATTTTCAAAAAAGTATCCATGTAGTAGGGGCAAGAAATATGCTATATACATATTCCAAAAGGCTCTTGTGTTTGTGAATCAACAACACAACCCTGTGTAACTGACACTCAGCGCTGGACTGTAGCTGACCCCTGCCCAGGTGGTTGGCTTACTTGTCTGTCTGTCTGGGCTACAGTGCCCTGAACTCGGCCTGTTTTGACTAAGTGGCCCAGGGGTTCCGGAGGTCTGGAAATGTCCGAGGGAGTGGAGGGTCCAGCAGCCTTGCGAGGTCAAGGGGGACCAGGAGTGGTGGGGGGCGCTGTGTGTGTGTGTGTGTGTGTGTGCGGGGGTAACCACGGGTCAGCCTCTGGCTTCAGAGCCAGTGGACCTCATCGGTCACAAAAACGTGTCCCCTGGTTGAACCCTCTGTGGCCGCAGCTTGGCCATTCCCCTGCCCCTGCATGACCACTCGATTCATCGATTTGTTCCTCCTCCACCTCTCCCTCTCTCTTTCTGCTTCTTCTTCCTTAAATTTCTCATTTCTTTCTCTTACTCCTCCACGCATCGCCTCACACCATGACTCGCATCCCCATGAGGGTCTGGAACCCCTCCACCAGAACCGCTGAACTTTTTATTTTTAATCCCGGGCAGATTGATTTCTGAAGGGTCAAACAGGAGTGAGTGCTCGGCTCAGCAGATACCAAAGGCCTGAGCGCGCACGGCGAACGGCGATCGTTCGCAGTTCATTTGGAAAGCCTTGTAGATCGTTTGTTTTGGGAGTAAATTGTTTTGGAGCGCAACCGCTGGAGTATCCATTAACCAGCGCTCCCCCAGTTCTTTTAATTTTTCTTTTCACCCTGCCTCCTCCCCTTGCATCCCTCTCTCCAATTGAGCACCGAATTATTCATATTCCCACTGCAGCCTCCATGGCCTGTTCGCACCTGGCCGTCAAAACACACACACATGCACACACACGCGCGCACACATGCAACCGTATCTCATTAAAAGCTATAGGCCTAAACCACAGCAACACTTTATAACCGCAGTAGCACAGCCAAGACACAATGTATAATAAGCTCCGGGTGAACCAGGAATTATTCACGTGGCCCATTCTGTCATACATTAGCTACAGCGTTTCTGAAATTTCCAGGAGTAATAGCCTGCACAGACGATTGTGCAGGCTATTTAGTTCGTATCAAATTGCATCATATCAGCCAGCTGAATCTGAAAAAAGACCTGTTTCATCAGAACGATCAACCCAAACCCCGTGCATAAAAGACGCACAATAGCACATTTTATGCACAACAGATGCTCAAGAAGCGACAGGCCTCCAGAGTGTCAAGCAGACGCAGAAGTGACACCACCTCAGCAAAAGGGGACGGGAACAGTTGCACAAACTCAAGAGGAAACAGAAAACAGCACAACACAAGCCCCTCATCTGTAACTGTGTAGCTGCATGCACAAACAACACACACACACACACTTCCAAACACAAACACTCAGTTCCAAAAGTCCTTGTGCTAAAATCAAAGCCCCCACGACCATAAATGCCCCCTCCGCCTGACCTCGCCAAATGCGCAGGGGGCAATAAAACCATAAAAACGCCACCGAGGCATCAGACACAGAGGAGCAAGAGAGGCAAAGACAGAAAATGAAGTTCCCAGGCCTCTTACCTTAGACGCCACCACTTCCAGCGACCTCTGGGCCATCTTCCTCTGCGCCATGAGGGCTCTCTCGCTGGTTTGTTGGAGATTCTTTGGGAGGATTTTCTTCTTTCCAATGAGGAAGAAAACTGTTTTTTTTTTCTTATGGTAGGATACTTGTTGAGTGTGACAAAAATAGGTTCCTGATAGGTGGGAAAGTGACGTATATGTGTATGTATGTATGTGTGTGTGAGGAGGGTGTGCGGGGGGGGGGGGGGGGGGGGGGGGGGGGGGGTGGTCTTCCAAGTGTCTTCTAAGACGTCTTCTTTTACTTCTCTGTCTGTCTCTCTGTTCCTTGCCCCCTCTCTCTCTCCTGGCAGAAGGGGTCTTGTGTGTGGCTGCCGGATGACAATAGAAAGAAGAAGGAGAAGTGTTTAAAGAAGAACAAGTGATTAATGATTTTTCTTGTATAATTCTCGCATTTTTCTTGTGGTGCCGTCCCCCCTGTCCTGTCCAGAAATAATGGCGGTGAACTTTTTAACAGGGTTGGGGGGGGTAAAGGGTGGGGGTGGGCACCCTCACAAAAATCTGCTCCCATTCAGAGATGCGGCAGAAGGCCGCGGCTGATAAAGGACGCCAGAAAAGAGAAAAAGGATTCCTTGGTGGATTTTATTGTGCGCGGTGTCACCCTGCACGCAAATTCATTTATTTCAAATCGGACCGCAAATGCTCAGGGGCTTTAGGGGTTATTGTGGAGGAACATATGTGTGTGGATATTGGGGAGGGGGTGTCTGTTTAGACGCTCCAATATTGGACAATTGGTGTGTATTGAAAATTACAGCATTCAGACACACATAGGCTATGTGGCGATCTTATGTGAGGAGAGGTGGACCGCCTGGGGGTTCGTGTAGCCTATATGTGGAGGAGGGGATATTAAACCTTATAGAGTTCACCAGAAAATAAGAATATATATAAGTATATCTCTCTTGTGTGGTGAACTCTCTATAAATAGTGGAAATTAATGCACATTCTGGAAAGGCAGTCACGTTGGATATATATATATATATATATATATATATATATATATATATATATATATATATATATATAATTTTTTTTCAGTAATGAAACTAAAATGTTTCAACTTGCAGGCTTACAAGCCTACTCACGATTCACAATATGTAAGGCTTTACCATTTTAGCGCAGCATGTGTGTGTGTGTGTGTGTGTGTGAGCACACATAGGTGTACAGTTTGATAGGAGGGCGGTTTTAGCGCTGGGGGAGCCTTTCATAAACAGGAAGAAAACAGATAAATGGGCAGAGGGAGTCTCTGTGGCAAGAGGCCCAGGGAGAAATCAACCAACAAGTAATAGGGAATCTTCTCTGGGCCGAGGAATACGAGCGGACCAATTTGGGGGGCACACTTTTTTTGTTTAAAGTTCATCGAGAGGAATGCTATTTTCTCGTTCTCCCCCCTCTTGCTCTATATTTTTCGATACCTGCTCTAAGAAAAGAAAATGAAAATTAATACGGGAGCCGCGCCTTACAAAAGAAGCCATTCGTCTTGTTGATTATCTATTTGGTTGTCAGGGTTTGAGCTATGGCGCCGGCCCGCTCCCTTTTTGTAATATATAAAAAAAATAAAACACACCGCACCGGTCCAGAAAACACCGATAGGAAAAAAAAAAACTGTTCTGCAAAAATTACTCTCATTAAAGCATTAAAAGACCACGAAGCGAGAAACTATTTAATGTTTTTTCCTCTTCTTCAGAACCAGAAGAGGAAGGGAGGGGTTGTCCCGTACTCTGCGTCGGGCCAGTGCAAGCGCGTCTGAGCAGCCGTTAAATTAACGGGAGAACGAGAGTGAAACGGAGGGACGGTTTGTGATTTAAAACGAGATTACAGGACGTAATGTACCAAGATCACTCACGGCCGGGAAAGATTAATCATCGCAGGCTGCTGATTTCTCAAGACAGCTCGCTGTGCGTTTGTAGGCAAAACCAACACTGAAATGAAATGAAATTATTTGTTGTGAGTGCACGTGGGCGCGTGTGAATGTACGCTTTAAACACACCCGTCACCGTTAAACTCTCCACCAAAAGAAACGAGACAAATGGTCATTTTTGAGAGAGGAAATGAGAGGAGAGGATAGAAAATGACACTTTTTTAGCCATTTATTTAAATTTCTATGAACTATTTACAAATAATAGGAAGGTAGACACTGAGGAGGTATAAGCAGAGAGAGGAGCAAATTACATACCGGAGGAGGTAACACATGTTCAACAATACCATCATCATTATCATCACCAATAACGATAGAAACGGATCTTTGGAATGTAAATAAAATAACATCAATTAAAATAAAAATACTAGCAGAATAAAATACCTAAAAAAGTGGCACAAGGAGACATAGCAGAGAGAGGAGGAGAAGCAGATACGAAAAAGGAAGTGTGTGCGCATTTAATGTGCAGAGAAAGGAGAGACAAAAGGAAAGGATAGAAAAATAAATCAACATCATTCAGACATGCGATAAAAAGCTCCTTATTTTTCCGAGTGTCCCTGGCCAGAACAACTGTTTATAATTAAATTACATTTTAAAAATGTCCACATACAAGAAATTAATAGCGCTTTTTTTGTATTGCAAGTAACAATAATTATTATAATAACTCGTCACACATTTTCAAAAATATAAAAGCTGGAAAAGCTGTCACTTCATTAAACGAGCAAGAGAAAATAAAATGACCAAAAATAAAATAATATATAAGTACAACTGAGGTAATAGGTAGTAGCCTACATTGTATAGTGCTGCGTTCATAATGTAGTCTTGAGCTATTTGTACCAGGATTTTGGTTTGGATAGTGTCCTTTGTTTAGGCAGCTTTATAAACCCTGTTTGGCACGTAGTGGAAAATGCCTTAATTTAACTTTATTTCACTTGACTCACCCTGTCACTCTGTTTCCCTGTATACAACATCACACAATGAACAATCCACGGACCACACAAACGCTCCATGTCATTCTCAGCAATAACATCATAAAGTATAATTTTACAATCAACACTGAATTCAAAAAGAACTATAATTAAAATTTGAAAAGCTATATTTTGTCATTAAACAAAACAGAAATACCAACAGTTATAATGATAACAGCAAGACAGAAAACTGCCTGGTGTCATTTTGGATCATACCGAAGGTTATAGTCGATGTCAGAATAGCTACTATAAGGGCGGACAGAGGGATGTGGGCATGCACGGGTTTTGTATGTGTGTAAGAATACTTCTCTTGACGAAACGAGAGTTCCATTAATTACACGTGCGCGTGTGAGTGGGGTGGGGTGGGGGGGTTGAGGGATAGTGATTTGGGAAAGGGGTGCGGGGGGTAGGGGCGAGGGGTAATGGGCAGAGCCGCGGTGCACCCCTTTGCTTTGTACCCGCAGAGTAAACATGACAAATGGGGCCCGAGCTTGGCATGATTAAAGATGAAAACGAGGATCCATCTTCACCAAAAACGTCTCGGATAGAAAAAAGAAGGACAGAAACCACACGCATGCGGGCACGTTATCCTCGGCCCACCATCTTATGCTCTGTCATAGAGAGGGAGAGAGAGAGGAGTATAAAAAGACAGAAATATAAAAAGCAGAGAGAGAGCTGGGGGATAGAAGCAAAGAAGCGGCCGCATCATATTCTCAGTTCTTTCAGTCTTCTTCTTCTTCTTTTGTTCATTTCATTTTTTAAGAATGGGAAATTCCCCCACACCCCCTCCCA
Source organism: Micropterus dolomieu (assembly GCF_021292245.1). Classification (NCBI taxonomy): domain Eukaryota; kingdom Metazoa; phylum Chordata; class Actinopteri; order Centrarchiformes; family Centrarchidae; genus Micropterus; species Micropterus dolomieu. The sequence continues at coordinate 2,926,494 of NC_060151.1, read as the reverse complement.
CATCATAGCGTCATTTTATAGTGTGAAACATCAGCACCCATCAGGGCCGATCAGGCAGCAATGACATCCCTCCATCACTCCCTCCAGAGCAAAGGCATTATTCCGGTCCAAAGTGCAGGCTTCGGTGGTAAGAAGCGTGGCTGCTGCTTCGGAGTTCAGTTTGGGAATCAGGGAAAGGGAGGGCAACATCAGACAAAGAGCCAGAGAACCGGGCTATAGGGACCCGGTGCGGTTCTGGGACCCGGTTAGAGCCGGGGAGTTTGTGTTATTGTTGCTGGCCCCGGAGCGGACCTTGGTGTTTGGCAGCTTGTGGTCCTTCTTCCATTTCATCCTCCGGTTCTGGAACCAGATCTTGATCTGCCGCTCTGACAGACACAGCGTGTGCGCGATCTCCACCCTGCGCCTGCGCGTCAGGTACCGGTTGTAGTGGAACTCTTTCTCTAGCTCCAGGACCTGCTGGCGCGTGTAGGCCGTCCGCGAGCGCTTCGGCTCACCCCCTGTGTAGTTTGAACTCACTGTGGGGAACAACGAGAATATATGATCATCACAACATTAACCACTCAAAAAACAACAACAGCAAACAATACTTCCAAAAGGTAGCATAATAATAAAGTGTAGATAAACTGGCTGCACTATAAACTTCAGAATGCAGAATATCACCCTGTTTTCAGATTTACAACACTGCATTACCATTGTAGAAAAAGATGCAGGCGTTATTAGCCAAGTAAAATATCAGCTTGCACTAAAAATACACAGAGCATTGTTTTATATCCAGTGGCTTGCCCTCATTAAAGAGGAAGCAACACAGCAGTCCATTGCTCCAGCAACTTCCAAAACTAAAAACAGCACTTCAAGCTACAGGGAGAAAAACATGTCGGTACATTATGAGCTGGACCTACTGTGGTAGAACACAAAATGGCTGTAACCTTGGCAGACCCTTTAATGACTGCAATCCTCTTTTATTCTATAACAAATCTTCTCAACAAATGCGCTTTCAAGCGCTGCTGTTACAGCTGAACTCGCTTATCGTGCACCGCAGTTTGCAGCAGAGGTTCTGTATTTTCAGCAAACACGTGTTGTCAGGTGTCATTTTAGGCCCTGCGGCGGAGTGAATCCTCCCAGCACAGCCTGCCTGACGCTGGTGTCTAAATGTTGTGATCTAAGTGCAAATCGGCGCCACGGCCGCATTTAAAGCTAGAAAAACTGCTGTTCTGGCACGTTTGCGCACGCCCGACCAGGACTGGCAGAAAATATAAATAGGCTACATAAAGACAGCAAGAGCAGCAGAGAGCCAACTGAGCAGTTACATTTTCTTTCAGTGACCTTATGCACAGATGCCACGGACTGAGAGCAAGCAGGAGCACTGTCTGTCTTCTATAAACTGGTTGAAAATAAAGGTGGTGGGGGGCGCAGCAGCAACACGACGGCACTGAATGGGCGAGTGGGTAATGATTCAACAAATCCCCGAAACCACAGCCGTACAGCAGCAAGCAAACATGCAGCAGCTGAGTCCGCTGTCTCCTAAAACAAGACAGCTAGAAAATATAAGAGAGTTTTGTTACCGTGTGAACTACCCGGTGGAGTGAATGCATTACGGTGACTTTGCAAAAGGGGCATTTTGTCGCCGTGCGCTCCGCTTATCCCAGTACGCAACAGACTGCAAGTCTATTACTATAACATTACAGAGAAGCCATAATAGACTGGAGCTGTTCGGTTTTACATTAGTGTTTTACGGCCGGCTCCACAAACATGAATATTTCAGCTGCCATAAAACTTTCCCTCCCCTGGAACAACGAGTGGGGAAGAAGGCTCGACAGCGTAAAGTACACCGTTTATACAACCCGACCACTTAAAATCAAATTACCAAAGCATAAAAGCTAACTTATGGGCTCGGTCTGAGTTGTCATAAGGCGAGGAATTAGAGCAGACGAGCATGAGATCGGACTTCAAAAGGCACCTCAGCGGAGAGGTGTAATAAAAATTTATGGAGGGTGTAATTATATTGGCCCCGCAAACAGACGACCGTAAATCTCGACCCAAGGGCTACTCTTCTACTTGTAACAGAAAACAGGGAAAGGAAGCCGTAGATTTTGACGGTGGACACATAGCCGACTGCATGGGTTTCAACTGCAGGCACAAAGGCGCAGCGAGAGAGAAAGGGGGAGAGGGAGAAGTTTGCATGCAGCACTTACCGATGTTTACATGGACTTTCTTCATCCAAGGGTAGACTACGGGGTCCTTACGAGTACTGCCGGGGGATGAAGTGCTTTGGCTGTGGGGCGTTTGTCCGCAAGACGGAGGCGGGCTGGGTGTCACCGAGTCGCATCGGTGGCTCTGCTCCGGGACCGGAGTGGTCTGCAGCCCGGCCGGGGGGATGACGTGACCCCGAGGGGACATCACCACCGAAGCGGGCTGCCCTGCGCGCTGGCACGGCGTGTACGGCGGCTCGGCTCGCTGCTGCTGGTGGTGCTGATGGTGTTGGTGGTAGAGAGAGTCCGGTTGAAAGGCAGCAGGCTCCTGCCTCTGGGAGCTGTAATAGTCCGGAGAGTGGCTGGGCAGATAGTCGCTCTGTGAGTATTCCTCGCATGGTGGGAACTTCGGGTCCACATAGTTGGAGTTGATCAAATAGGAGCTCATGGCCATTAATTTCAGTCTTTTTGTGGAATTGCACCTACTCGGAAAATATATAACTAAAATATATATCTCATCCCTTTACTCTTCGGTTATTCCTGTTCCGTTGAACCCTCCTACTTTTCTGTCAAGTGAACAAAGTTAAGAAGCCACGTGACGACAGCTGGCCAATGGCGCGCCTCCAGGACGGACCCCGGATAAGGAAATGGGATTAAGCATATACACAGCCCCCGCACGCGCATCATCATATGGCCTCAGTTTGTGCAATCACAGTCGTATAATACTTTCCCCTCTGCCTCCCCGTGCCTCTCTGCATATCTCTGCACCACATGTCGGCACGTCCTAAGCAGGCAGAGAATCACAACAATAACAAAGCGCGTCGGACAAGCTAAAAATACATTCCGCTCCATCTGAAGCCGCGCTCAGGGACGCGCGCGCATGGACGAGCAACAGAGTACAGTAGATGACAAGTCCTCCCTTTCTGCAATCGAATCCTTCCTCCCGTTACGCGTCTGGCTGGAGCTTCAAATAGGAAAAAAAATAAAGAAAACAGAAAAAAGAAGCAGCAGAAATAACACGCTTGGGGGATTTAAAGTGGCGCCTGCACCACCCCCTGTGTATATATTTGGGTGTGTGTAGGGACGTGCTTGCCAAAGCTTTTTTCTTTTTTTCCCTCTTTTTAAATCGCTAATAACGGGGAGTGGGAGAGGGCCTGGCAGGCTGTGCCGCCACCCAGCAGCAGCACTGTGTCAGAGATAAATCTGGCTTGTTTAGGATCGATAGAAAATTCATCAACTAATTCAGGTTACGCGGCCTCCTAAATCACTAGCAGACCTTTGCATTAGCAACGAGAATCAAGCACCGTTTCCCACTTTAAAACCCGTGTTGCTCCAACAGGCGCCCATTCCAAATGTGACTGCCCTTGCATGGTAATTCAGCCTCAGCCAGAGTCGCCTTTTGCCTGGCTTAAAAAAACCCCAGGATTTATTCCCCTCCACTTTGCGATATTAACATCACTGGCATAGCAAGTCCACATTTCCCCATTCATTCAGAGTGTGCGCCTGCTTTTGCCCTTGAGCTGTGCATTACTGAACAGAGATACACAGCTCTTTGTTTTTCCTCCAGTAGGGAATTCATCCCCAACATTGAAACGCTCACTCTATAGCTGCCACAGACTTCCATACTGTCTCCCCATTTCAAACACTAACACTACAGTCTCACTGTGAACCGCTGTCACTTTCTCACTGCTATAAAATAGACAATAGACACAATAAAACAAGGGCTTACACTTGTATTACACAGAGTGAAGACGCACAGAAACTAGGTAGCACTCTGCATTCTATGAATAACCATAATTATGTCCCAGCATTCTCGCCTAACAAGTTTTACAGTAAACTCCTTTAATTCCAGTAAATCTGATTGCTGTAGTTGCTGTGTCTCTTCAGCAGCGCCAAAACAAAAAAAACATAAAATCTACAACAAAAACGAATTGATGTTCTCCCAATCAAAAGGAGGCTGTTCTGCATTTTGTTATCAGGACCAAAGGTGCGCGCGCACAGACACAAGCAAGATGATGGAGATATCCAAGTCCTTTGTTTCCAGAAAATTGACCGTCTCTAAATCGAAACCTTACCCCCCAAACGCACACACACGCGCGCACACACACACACACACACACACACACACACACACACACAACCCCCTATAGGCCTTTCTAGATGAACAGTAAAGCCGACCGCATCATTTTTCACCAAGACAAATAATAAATAAAAAACAATTCAACCTGGAGTTGGCCTTTAAAAATGTGAGGTGGTTTGATGATCGAAAAAAACAAACACAAAATGTACAAGAGCTGGAGTGGGTTTTCATCACTTTGGAGGGTAACAACACGGTGCTTGATCCACACAAGCGCTCCTAAATAACACAATGATAACCAAATAACCACAAATAAAGTCCTGCAGTAAATTAATAGGCGATGTCTGTGCTAAAAAGAAATAAACATTCGTTGAAGACACACATTTTGTACCCTTCACAGCAAAAGCAAATTCAAATATAAAGCAGCGATCCATAATTAAGAAAGGCGTCTCAACCCAATGACAGCAGCCAAAGGCCTCTCCTCCCTGTGCTGGATCCATCGCTGCCGTCGTGTATAAATCAACTATATACTCCCCTAGAAGCGAATTTGTGATTCTTTAATGATTTTTACACAAATCCGGATCTACAGGGTAGATATAGAAGACAGCGGCTCTCTGGAGGCACGAGGTTACACCGTCGATAGACCTTTATTGCTTTCATAAACTCCCTGCCGCACACCCACACGCGAATATTTCCATCCATACTGTCTCTGACCCCTGACCTCCCCACTGCTGGGGGGGAACTGGGAAATGAAGTTTTAATGCTGTGACACTTTGTGCAAGCCAAGGCCAACGATGAAGCAGCAGCTGACTCGCAAATAAAGAAGGCAAAATAGAAGAAACATATTTGCCGTTTTTGTTTTGCTTTCAGAAAGTGATGGACTGGAGAGGAAGGACGACAGGTGTGTGTGTGTGTGTGTGTGAAGCTGTGTTATAGGCCTGTGTAAATCATGTTTCCATATGCAGCTTTAAATGGGAACCAACGAATTAAATCTTGACTAAGAAAATAAAGGCCTACTCTGTTTACTTTAACGGAATGTACAATGAATTGTTTATCACGTATGTTGTTGCAGTGAAAGTCAATGCATATAGTAGCCTATTATTATAGGTGCTCCGGGGATTGTGAAAGATTATGTTATAAAATAATATTTTTTTTTATCCTATATATGGTCAAGTACACTTCTGCTATTGATCAGGCCTCTGTCACTGACAAAGCTTTTTATTTCACCTTTTTATCAATTTGAATATTTAAACCTGAAACGAATGTTCAACCTCCAAATATTCCTTAAGCTTTCCATCCATGTAATAACCACACAAATTCTTATTAAAATGACAGAATTACAGTTCACTTGTAGTTACCCAAGAGAGAGAGAGAAAAAAAAATACTTGGCAGCTCCAACCGTGGACCGTTCTAACAGGATGAACACAATTTAATGAAAGAAAAGACTGATCGCTTGGCACGGGGACACCGTCCTATCAGAAATTGTTCTGAACGATCTGACTGAAGAATGGATGGACCAATGAATAAATGAGTAAATGTCCCTTCACTGTGGTAAATTAATTGCAGTCTGTCTCTAAAACTCTGATTTAACTGAATTAAAGAGTGATCTGACCCACACACACAAGGGCCTGCACTCCATAATCTTTCTTTCGTCCGTTCTTTCTTTCTTTCTCAATAGAAACTAGTTTATATTTTAGTGCATATCGCATTGACCAGCTGTGGAAATACATAATGCAAATAAATAAAATACCAATGGCCTAATATGTGAAAATGCTGCCGCTCGTGGTGCAGTTTGAAGCTCTTCAAGCTTTCACATGAACGTGTTTTCTTGTATATTTCCCACGTAATTTCTATTCTCTCCTGTGCTGCTCCCACATTGATTTTGTGACACTGACACTCCCCGCCTGCTGCAGGCAATATTGCTGTTCTCTGTTTCCTCCAAAAGTTGCTCGTATATCACCAGACCGGACAACAAATGCAGAGAGCACAGAGGGCGAGGCACTGTCAGTCTGCTTCTAATCTGCCTCTATCGTCTGCATTTTTTTATGCTTCAGCATAGTTTTTATTCCTTTCTCACTGTTTCTTTTAGTGTTCTATTCTATTATATTTTATTATATTCTAGCTGCGCAGGTATGGGCGTGTTTCTGTCACCTTGACCCCCCGCTCTGCTGCGGGTCGTCTCAGGTATCGATCAAGGTGTGTTGAGTCTGACTGCGGCACTTCCCTTCCCTCTGTCAAGTTTGTCAGCAGCAGCCATTCAGCTCACCGGGAGCCCATTGTTTACAGGTAGAGGTCAATGTGCACACACACTCAGAGATATTTAGATACGGAGAGAAAAACACCAGATAGATTTATACGATCCAGGCAGAGTGCAATGCAATATCAACAGAATAATGCAGGACTCTCTGAAGCCACTAAAAGCATTCAATATTCCCTTACATTTCTAGTTTGCAAAAATGTGCTTTTGAAAAACGCATAACAAACAGAGTCCGTCGTTTAGTTTATTTAAATATTATAAATCCTAACCTGTCAGGGAGCTAAGGACCACTTAGCTGTGGCAACCCACATGAAGAACCAGACTGTCCTGTTTTCAAACCACACGCGCCCACTATGCCTATAGCGGAGTCAGCTGCTCCAGAGTTAAAAATAAAAGTCTGCTGTAACTTTTAGATGTATATCAGAGAATGTTTCACTGAAGACCCGGCCCGGGACACAGGGACATGCAGAGAGACAGGGTGAGGATGACATACAGCGGGATACAGTGAGTGGAAAAGGTCAGCGGATCTGGATTTAAACATGTGGCTTTTTATTGCGGGTCAATTCCGTTTACAGCTTAAACACCAACACGCCTAAATGGCAACTTCCCGGAGGTTAAAAGGTTTTTGGAGAGAGGAGGTGAAAAAAAGCCATAAAATATTCAGGGAGCGGAAGAGAGCCGGGGTGAATAAATAACTTTAAAGTCACCCTCACAATTCAAGACCTTTCTAACAAGTTTATCCCATCCGCGGCTCACAAATTCAGTAGTTGCTGATAAACCCGCAGAGCCGCCGCTCCCTGCTCCTACTCCAAAATGAGATTATTATATTCTCTTAAATGGATGCATTTTAACGAGCATTAAGGTAAGACTGAATCGTTTCTATAGCCCGGGGTAGTTTCACAATGAAGGGATAAATAGTGCGATTTAACAGTGTAGGCCACTAACTCCGTAAATAGCTTGTGCTACAAGAATAAGCATTTGTCAGCTGCGTAAAAATAATATCCTAATATAATGGCCACATTATGTTAGATTTTTGTCTACATCCGTTTTTTAAACGTAGCCTAAAACATTACATTAAAAAGCCACAGACGGATTTTTTTGATGGCAGGCCTTAACTGGGATAAAGCCAGAACGAGAACATTAAAATGAACATATTGAAGGGTTAAACGGCCTCATTCTGTGCAGCGACCGGACCTGTCAATGTTCTGAAATATTACCGAGGTGGAAAAGCTGTGGGGACAACGACGAAGAAGAGAAATGCGATTTTGCTCCTTTGTGCAGTTTGAAAAATAAATCGAGGTCCATTCTCCTGGTTATTGTCATGCAAAGTGTAGGGCAGAGAAAAAAAAGCCTGTCCCTCCGTGTGGCAAGTATTAATAATCAGACGGTGTTTTCTGGTCTGTCTATTGTGTGGAAGTTGGAGACTCGGCTCTGACTATAAGCCTAAATTAATTCCAAAACGCAGCAGGCGGACCAGCGGCCTGCAGCGTGTCAGGTAAAACTGGGAAATCTAAACAGCAGGGAAGGGAATGGAGTGGGATCCAAGAGCTGACCAGAGAAATACTGCTGCACTCTATCTGTGTTCAATAAAATCCAAACAAACGTGCCGTCGTGCACATCTCCAAAAGGCCCTCCCTTCTTTTGGCAGAGAAATCTGACGAAATCACACTGAAACAGAACTCTCATCAAACACAGCTAGTCTATTTTCTTGTGCTGCAAGCTACAGGAGTTCACAACAACATCCCCGGCTTTACAGGACTGAAGAAAATAACACGAAATGACAAACACGCATTCAGAACAACAAAAACATGTCCTGCAGTTCTTTTTTGACGCTAAATAGACGGATATAAACATGGGAACAGCCTCTGGAAATGAACTAGTGGCATGTTTGAACTGGCGAGCACAGACTGGCCGTGCAGCCCGCAGCTTTTGTGTTTGATGGAGGAGCACAGGCGGTGGAAAGAAACAAACGCTCCCTGTAGAATCGGATCATTTCATTCCGCAGCCAGCTCACAATCAAAGAAACAGCACATTAGCAATCAGCAGAGCAAAATAAACAGAAAGGCTCGTGCTACTAACACGCTCGATGCACCATGTGCATGTACATCAACAGCAGAAAACCACACATCTGGATGCAAACTGATAAAACCGCAGCAATGAGCGTGCTGAGTCACAAGCAGAAAGACTCACTTCATTCATGTTAACTTTGTTTTTCTGCAATTACAGTTCATTCATGGCACATTACAACATTTCTTTGTTGCTATTTTAGGATTTTTAGGATTTAGGAGAACAGCACGTGAAAAGAAAATCAACTGGCACAATATTTAGCAATGGAGCTCTCTGCTCTCCTGAATTAAACACGCCGTATAGAACAGTGTAGGGAAATGAATAGGAATTGAATTTAAGGCTATAGTGGGAGAAAGTTGTCCAGCGTGACCTTTAACCCTCCACTGGCCACGACCTAGCCTTCACCCTAGCCGTATGGTGATTGTGTGTGTGTTGCTGCAGGGCATGTAGGTCTATCTATTGCCTATGATGAACGCATATTATTATAAGCTATTGTCTGGTTCTGGGGTAAATAAATTATTGCCAAAATGGCTGCAGTGCACCATGACGTCAGACAGCCCAAAGTGGCTAACTAATTGGCCTGCAGGATGGTGAAGGTACAGTGAAGCAAATGGAGCTTGCAAAGAGGAGACACACAGTTCAAACACCCACGGCGTGACGTGCACACCCCATAATCGACCAAAAATATTAATTGATGAAGTCATACTAAACTAAAGGAAGAGGAGGAAGGGAAGGGTGTTGAGGAGGGGGTTCTGCGGCAACTCCTGCAACACGTGGTCTTCCCCTTCCTCCCAGCATGGGCAAAGCACCTGCCACACACACACACACACACGGTACGAGCAAGAAAGCGGGCACACACACATACACACACACACACACACACACACAATGATATGCAAATGAGACTGCTTCCTCTTCTACAAGGAGATCTCTATTTTTTGTGTACTCACTCCGCTGTAGCTCGCGGATTCGCCTCTCTCTTCTTGCGTCGTCCTCACGTCCAGTTCAACCAGGTTTCCTGTTGTTGTGATTTTAACATGTTCGCGTTCTCCTTCTTCACATCTCCGACAGATCGGCAGCTGTGTTCAGCTCTTTTTTTCCATAAAGAGAAGTCTTCCTTTTTCAGCATTCTCACCTCGCCCCCCCCC
>NC_060151.1:2887605-2916656 GCF_021292245.1 Micropterus dolomieu | reverse complement strand
TACATAATGCAAATAAATAAAATACCAATGGCCTAATATGTGAAAATGCTGCCGCTCGTGGTGCAGTTTGAAGCTCTTCAAGCTTTCACATGAACGTGTTTTTCCTGCTATATTTCCCACGTAATTTCTATTCTCTCCTGTGCTGCTCCCACATTGATTTTGTGACACTGACACTCCCCGCCTGCTGCAGGCAATATTGCTGTTCTCTGTTTCCTCCAAAAGTTGCTCGTATATCACCAGACCGGACAACAAATGCAGAGAGCACAGAGGGCGAGGCACTGTCAGTCTGCTTCTAATCTGCCTCTATCGTCTGCATTTTTTTATGCTTCAGCATAGTTTTTATTCCTTTCTCACTGTTTCTTTTAGTGTTCTATTCTATTATATTTTATTATATTCTAGCTGCGCAGGTATGGGCGTGTTTCTGTCACCTTGACCCCCCGCTCTGCTGCGGGTCGTCTCAGGTATCGATCAAGGTGTGTTGAGTCTGACTGCGGCACTTCCCTTCCCTCTGTCAAGTTTGTCAGCAGCAGCCATTCAGCTCACCGGGAGCCCATTGTTTACAGGTAGAGGTCAATGTGCACACACACTCAGAGATATTTAGATACGGAGAGAAAAACACCAGATAGATTTATACGATCCAGGCAGAGTGCAATGCAATATCAACAGAATAATGCAGGACTCTCTGAAGCCACTAAAAGCATTCAATATTCCCTTACATTTCTAGTTTGCAAAAATGTGCTTTTGAAAAACGCATAACAAACAGAGTCCGTCGTTTAGTTTATTTAAATATTATAAATCCTAACCTGTCAGGGAGCTAAGGACCACTTAGCTGTGGCAACCCACATGAAGAACCAGACTGTCCTGTTTTCAAACCACACGCGCCCACTATGCCTATAGCGGAGTCAGCTGCTCCAGAGTTAAAAATAAAAGTCTGCTGTAACTTTTAGATGTATATCAGAGAATGTTTCACTGAAGACCCGGCCCGGGACACAGGGACATGCAGAGAGACAGGGTGAGGATGACATACAGCGGGATACAGTGAGTGGAAAAGGTCAGCGGATCTGGATTTAAACATGTGGCTTTTTATTGCGGGTCAATTCCGTTTACAGCTTAAACACCAACACGCCTAAATGGCAACTTCCCGGAGGTTAAAAGGTTTTTGGAGAGAGGAGGTGAAAAAAAGCCATAAAATATTCAGGGAGCGGAAGAGAGCCGGGGTGAATAAATAACTTTAAAGTCACCCTCACAATTCAAGACCTTTCTAACAAGTTTATCCCATCCGCGGCTCACAAATTCAGTAGTTGCTGATAAACCCGCAGAGCCGCCGCTCCCTGCTCCTACTCCAAAATGAGATTATTATATTCTCTTAAATGGATGCATTTTAACGAGCATTAAGGTAAGACTGAATCGTTTCTATAGCCCGGGGTAGTTTCACAATGAAGGGATAAATAGTGCGATTTAACAGTGTAGGCCACTAACTCCGTAAATAGCTTGTGCTACAAGAATAAGCATTTGTCAGCTGCGTAAAAATAATATCCTAATATAATGGCCACATTATGTTAGATTTTTGTCTACATCCGTTTTTTAAACGTAGCCTAAAACATTACATTAAAAAGCCACAGACGGATTTTTTTGATGGCAGGCCTTAACTGGGATAAAGCCAGAACGAGAACATTAAAATGAACATATTGAAGGGTTAAACGGCCTCATTCTGTGCAGCGACCGGACCTGTCAATGTTCTGAAATATTACCGAGGTGGAAAAGCTGTGGGGACAACGACGAAGAAGAGAAATGCGATTTTGCTCCTTTGTGCAGTTTGAAAAATAAATCGAGGTCCATTCTCCTGGTTATTGTCATGCAAAGTGTAGGGCAGAGAAAAAAAAGCCTGTCCCTCCGTGTGGCAAGTATTAATAATCAGACGGTGTTTTCTGGTCTGTCTATTGTGTGGAAGTTGGAGACTCGGCTCTGACTATAAGCCTAAATTAATTCCAAAACGCAGCAGGCGGACCAGCGGCCTGCAGCGTGTCAGGTAAAACTGGGAAATCTAAACAGCAGGGAAGGGAATGGAGTGGGATCCAAGAGCTGACCAGAGAAATACTGCTGCACTCTATCTGTGTTCAATAAAATCCAAACAAACGTGCCGTCGTGCACATCTCCAAAAGGCCCTCCCTTCTTTTGGCAGAGAAATCTGACGAAATCACACTGAAACAGAACTCTCATCAAACACAGCTAGTCTATTTTCTTGTGCTGCAAGCTACAGGAGTTCACAACAACATCCCCGGCTTTACAGGACTGAAGAAAATAACACGAAATGACAAACACGCATTCAGAACAACAAAAACATGTCCTGCAGTTCTTTTTTGACGCTAAATAGACGGATATAAACATGGGAACAGCCTCTGGAAATGAACTAGTGGCATGTTTGAACTGGCGAGCACAGACTGGCCGTGCAGCCCGCAGCTTTTGTGTTTGATGGAGGAGCACAGGCGGTGGAAAGAAACAAACGCTCCCTGTAGAATCGGATCATTTCATTCCGCAGCCAGCTCACAATCAAAGAAACAGCACATTAGCAATCAGCAGAGCAAAATAAACAGAAAGGCTCGTGCTACTAACACGCTCGATGCACCATGTGCATGTACATCAACAGCAGAAAACCACACATCTGGATGCAAACTGATAAAACCGCAGCAATGAGCGTGCTGAGTCACAAGCAGAAAGACTCACTTCATTCATGTTAACTTTGTTTTTCTGCAATTACAGTTCATTCATGGCACATTACAACATTTCTTTGTTGCTATTTTAGGATTTTTAGGATTTAGGAGAACAGCACGTGAAAAGAAAATCAACTGGCACAATATTTAGCAATGGAGCTCTCTGCTCTCCTGAATTAAACACGCCGTATAGAACAGTGTAGGGAAATGAATAGGAATTGAATTTAAGGCTATAGTGGGAGAAAGTTGTCCAGCGTGACCTTTAACCCTCCACTGGCCACGACCTAGCCTTCACCCTAGCCGTATGGTGATTGTGTGTGTGTTGCTGCAGGGCATGTAGGTCTATCTATTGCCTATGATGAACGCATATTATTATAAGCTATTGTCTGGTTCTGGGGTAAATAAATTATTGCCAAAATGGCTGCAGTGCACCATGACGTCAGACAGCCCAAAGTGGCTAACTAATTGGCCTGCAGGATGGTGAAGGTACAGTGAAGCAAATGGAGCTTGCAAAGAGGAGACACACAGTTCAAACACCCACGGCGTGACGTGCACACCCCATAATCGACCAAAAATATTAATTGATGAAGTCATACTAAACTAAAGGAAGAGGAGGAAGGGAAGGGTGTTGAGGAGGGGGTTCTGCGGCAACTCCTGCAACACGTGGTCTTCCCCTTCCTCCCAGCATGGGCAAAGCACCTGCCACACACACACACACACACGGTACGAGCAAGAAAGCGGGCACACACACATACACACACACACACACACACACACAATGATATGCAAATGAGACTGCTTCCTCTTCTACAAGGAGATCTCTATTTTTTGTGTACTCACTCCGCTGTAGCTCGCGGATTCGCCTCTCTCTTCTTGCGTCGTCCTCACGTCCAGTTCAACCAGGTTTCCTGTTGTTGTGATTTTAACATGTTCGCGTTCTCCTTCTTCACATCTCCGACAGATCGGCAGCTGTGTTCAGCTCTTTTTTTCCATAAAGAGAAGTCTTCCTTTTTCAGCATTCTCCCCTCGCCCCCCCCCTCTCCCCCCCCCCTCTCTCTCTCCTCTCTCTTCTTCCGACGCCACAGGTTTTTTGACCTCTCCGGGATTCTTCGTGGTATCTTAAAAAAAAAGACATAACTCGTTGTCATTTCCGCGGACACCCCCGCACACATGCACGCACACGCGCAGAAACTGTCCGGGCTCCGGTAAAACGTAAACATGACCGTATCCTACCAGCACCACTCAGAATCCGCGTTTAGATAAACAGAACAATACTGTAGAGTTGGAACAAATTTAACGGCGATAATCCAGCGAAAACAAAGGCAATGCGTCGTTGTAAGGTTGCGACACCAGCACCGGGCGCTCCGTGCGTAAAACCCGACCAAATCGCCATTAAATGATAGCGGAACCCCCCCCCCCCACTCCTCACCGGTGGCCGTTCCCCGTGTTCCGCGGTGTTACCGCGAGCGGGTTGGGGCTGAGGGAGACCGAGCAGGGCTGCTGCGGAGACTGAGGGCTCTTTAAGGCATTAAGTGTTGTGTGTGTGTGCATGGACTCAAGTTTTCAAATTAATCTGCCAGTTTGGCACACTCTTTGTTTAACGGGCGAGGCGTGTCACCCCGCGTCCCCGGTACACATTTTAATATTGGTGAGACTCACTGACCTCCCGTTCACCCCGAACACAGCCAAGCCCCCCCTCACTCCTTCCCCCCCTCCTTTTCCACACCCTTTCTTTCTGCCATTTCCACCTCACTCCCTTCTCTCCCTCGTTCCCTCTTTCTGTCATTTACCCTTCCCTCTCTCTCTTTCCGTCATACCAAATTGAGTTGGAGTCATTACTTTGAAGAAAAATGGTCAGTAGACGTGAATGGGGGGGGGGGGGCTTTTTCTTTCTCTCCCTCTCGCGCACAGCTTTTTCCTTTCTTCCAGGATCATTTCTCCTTTTCCTTTTGTTGTATAAATATAAATGACACAGCCGCGCACGCTGACATGTGAACCCACAGCATAAACCACACCATCACTTCAGAGTCATGAATATTTCGTAGAAACAAATGTGTTGTATTGCAGCTTAATTCATATAAACAACCGTTTTCAGTGTGCTTAACAGGCTTTGGGCCGCGTGGAGATCAGACACAGAGGTATCAGGTGAATTTATATTGATGTTATTCGACTCTCTTCAACCCGGAGATGGATTTTTATCGAGTTAACTGCAGCCATATGTCGACACTTCTCAGCACTCATTTCACTAGTACTTTCATTATATTTCCAAATTCTATCAGGTCGGCTACAGAAAACACAGCATGTGTGTATCACTGCTTCTTCAGTTCAGTTCAATATCTTATATTTGTGTGAATGATAGACATACCGTATCGGTTGTATAGATGAAGTGATATTCTAGTGAAATATTTTAGAAGGGTCATGCACGCGCAAATGGAAGAGATTATTAAAACGCTAGGCCAATAGCTTCACATGATAAAACCGGCAGGAGCGCGCTACTACATCCATTGAATTAATTAGGTGAACTCGGGATGAACCTTTGGAGAGAGACGGAATCTGTAGCCTACCTTTTAGGAGTGGAGTGTGTGTGTGTGTGTGTGTGTGTGTGTGTCAGAGAGAGAGAGAGAGAGAGAGAGAGGTAGCTCTGGCCAGTGTGTTTACGTCAATAAACGGATTATTGTTTCACCGAATTATCATTTCCCTCCTCTGTGGAGACCGATTTCATCTCCGTTACCATAAAGCAAAGCTCCAACAATATGTGTCCAAACGGTGCAATTCAACAGATTAGGCTACGTGGAGTTCAGATTGTTTGTCGCATCGTTTGAAGTAAAGCGAAATTAGCGCTTTGAGGAGTTGGGATGTGTCTTTATTCTCACATTCATATCACTGTCACTATCATTTTTTTTTATCACTCTAAAGGATCCCCCCCCTCTCTCTCTCTCTCACACACACACACGCACATCTCGCCAACTGTGTGTGAATATCCAATATGCTTGTTGCCAGTTTCCTAAGAGCAAACAAGTCGAATCTGTTGGTTACGTTTGGATAGTTTCTGGTAGCTGTTAAAAAATTGTGTAAGTGTGCTACCTTATTTTAGAAACAATAATAAAGATGATGGGCTAATAATAATTTGCCAAACTTTAGGAGACAGAAAGCAGACCGGGGCGGATAGCAGAGGGAAAGAGGGTTGAGGCTCATTCTTCTCAGCTAGAAAAGTAAACGAGGCCAGACATTAATCTTCCAGTGGAAAAAATCAGATAAGGAGAGTAATATTTTTCGGATGGTGCGTGAGATAAGACTTTATTTTTGACAGGCTTGTGTTGATAAGGCTGAGAAGAGGAAGAGGTCTGCTTTGCTAAACTCCCTCTCCAAAATGGTTTGAGGATATATAAATAGCTGTGAGCTCCAAGCATAAAACCACCACTTTACAACCACTAATCTCTGGCCTACACACACACACACACACACACACACACACACCTCCAGTAAAGTGGTGCTAATGCTTCCTAAGAAGTTTTTAATATTAAATATTGGTGTAATAAATGTTTACATTTTACATTATAAACAGATAGTCGTGTTTTGAACATAGTGAGGTTGTTGCTATTTTGTCACTGGGCAGTCTCGCCAGTGACACATGCGACATGTCAATAGATGCTGGTTAAAGATGAGTTCATGGCACTTGTGTATAAAGGGTTATTGCTAATGTGAACATGAAATTCATTAATTAAAGGTTGAAGTGGGGGGAAAAGTTTATTTTGTTAGATCCATTTGTGTAGCCTATTTTTTTTCTTTTTAATTCAAAACATCAAAACATTATTCGGACCAGGCCTGGTTTCTTTTTCCTCACTCACTCCATATGAAATACAAATGTTAGCCGGTGTGAACAAAATGTGCAGCCAAACACCTGCAACCCCCCCCCCCCCCCCCCCCCCCCCCCCCTTCATGTCACCGAATACCTTCCGCCCTCCCACCACCACCTTAAACCCCTCCATTTTTCCTGTCTTTCTTTTCCCTTCATCTCTCTCTCTCTGTACATTGCGGCAGCAGGGGGAGCTTTGCTTTGTTACCGGGGAAGGGAAGGGAAGGTCAGGCCTTCACCTCTCCTTTGCCTCATGCTATCATTTCTCTCATCTGTACCCCCTCCCTAGCTCTGCTCCTCACTCCCTCTTTTTCTGCCTTTGACATACAGCAATTGGTCGGAGGGAGTCGAGTGAGTGAGGAGAGGAGAGGGCGGAACTCACGCACGCCGGTGAACTTTTGACCCTTCAACTCCATGAACCTTCCGCTGCAGGCTGGCTATTGCTTGGACATCCACCCAGGCTGTTCTTTTGGTAATAACTCTGGATTCTTCTTGCTCCTCCGCTTTGCCTCGGGCAGTAAGACAGGGGGGGGTGAGAAAGGGAGAAACAGTGACAGTACTAGGTCTTAATTCTCCGACTGCAGTCCAATTTTTCGTGCCACTGACTAGGCCTGTTTAGGGTTTACCTTGTCCTCACTTCTACTAGCAACAGCGAAGATGATAAGACGCGAAGATGAGGCAGAAATTAATCGACAGCGCCTCCTTAAAACTGCATTTGTAACCTCTCTCACAGTAGGTAGGCTACCTTACACCTAAAGACATGGGCCTACTTGTGTGTCTCTGTACACTCACCATTAATCACCTGTAAAAGACGGCGACAGTTCTGACAGCTGTGTATTTTAACAGCGAGGGAGAGACGGGAAGTTGCTTCAGGTTATCGTCGGTTAGGATTCAAAAGGACGGGGGCGCGTGCTGGGAGGGAGGCAGCAGAAGGCTGGGGCTCGCGGCTCTCTCGGTCTGCTTCTCGCCGTCCTACTGGTCTGAAGCGGGCTCTGGTGGCGGCGCGAGAGAGCTGCATTTTATGGGAACATATAATCCTCTGGCACACACCGAACCCATGGAATGGCGATTAAAATAAACTGGAATAGGGCTGAAACTCATTAGCTAATTCGGTTTTGGGGCGGAAAACCACCAGACAGCATGATAAGGGGCGCATTTCAGGACAGCAGAAAGCTTAATTTAAAAGGCTTATAAAGATAAATTAGTTAAATACCTTTTACTCCTTAATCTACTACTGCAGAGCAGCAACGACACATAGCCTAAAGTAGTAAAGTAGGCTTATTGCTTTGCTTCTAAAGGCTGCAAACAGCCTAAAATACAAATAATAATCAGGTCTAGATAGACTAGAAAAGTTTATTTAAATTGACAATATGGCTGGATTAATTTATATCCTTCATTGGACTTTTTTTTTTTTAATAAGGCCTATATCTGTACCGTTTCTGCCACAAACCACCAACTAGCAAGGGCTACATAGTCTATTTAGGCCAATATTTTAAGAGTTTTATTTCTAACATCTAACCATAGTCTGTCTGTTAGAATGAGGCTTACAGTGAACATGGCATAACTTGAAAAATAAACATGATACCCGCCCATGTATGGACTGTGTAACTTTAAATATTTGCAAGGTTATTGGCTTGTCATAACCCATATCTTAGGCAAACACAAGCTATTCTTGTTTTATCCAGGCTTTCTTCGCAGTCTCACAAAGCCACCCTGATAACGGCTTTTATTGACTTAAATTAACCCAATCAAGCCTGATTGCCCTTCATTTCGAGCGTGCAACGTTGATTTAAGACGGTGGTCACTCAGTGCATGTTAATTTACACAGACGTGTGTCACCGTGTTTACGCAGATCTGAGGTAGGCCTACATACATATTTTTTCTCCACCGATGACATTTTGAATTATATTTAATCGTGTTCTTAATAGCATGGTTTTTGGCCTTGTTGAACCGCCGGGTTCCCACTGTGCATTTACAGCCTGATTGAAATTGTGGAAGTTTTTATTTTGTCTGAGGTAAACTTCCCTCCCTTCAGACCCGGATCTGGGGAACACAGCCAGATAAATAAAACCAGCCAGTAAATCCTTTCCCCTTTGTTGTTGAAGTAAACACACAAACACACATGCATGGGGAGCAGCGCGGCGGTGAAAGCTTCCTTTCCTGCTCCTGCGCCTGCGCGGCAGTGCGCGACTCGAGCCTGTCTGCTGACCTCGCGGTGACTCCTACTAGTGCATTATTCATGAGGCGTGACCGCGCGGTTCACCCCTATCAGTATGCAGAAGACATTGAAGATTCGCAAATGCCGATTTAAACGTAAAGCAATCACAGGAGATGCTGCGGCGGAAAAAAGGGAGGAATAGATCAGAGCCAAGAGTGTGTGTGTGTGTGTGTGTGTGTGTGTGTGTGTGTGTGTGTGTGTGTGGTTGCAAGGGACAGCTAGGGATATTGGACTGCTTCACAATATCCTCGTCAATAGCTCCAATCCACAACAGCCCAAATTTAACGAAATCGACTTAAATGATCAAATTGGGCTGAGCAAAAAGCCCTGCACACGCTGGTGGTTTCTTTAAAAACACACACAGGCTCTTCCCATGCCCGGGCCATTCACCTTTCTTTTTCTCTCAGCTCTCTCATGCCCTGCTAATAAACCCACAAAACACACCCCACTCACTCCCACACACAAAGCCCGCGACTCTCTCTCACACAGGCAAACACACCTTTGCAATGCAATAAAGGAAAAAAAGGGCCAGTCGCATTAGTTACTCACCCCACTCATCATCACCAACACACAGACTGTAAAGCCAAACTCAGCGCCTTCTCACAGCCTCGACAGGTTCAAAGGAGCAGCAAGCCCGTACACATAATACACATAATGCACACAATGCTGAGGAGAAGCGGCTCTGCAAGCTGGAGCTGCGCTGTGTACATAAACGGGAAACAGATGACACACAGAAAAAACAAAGGAGCCCATACAGAGTTGCTGCTGCGCCTTCCCATGTCACAGCCTCTCTCTCTTATTCCGACAAGAAAAGGAACTACATTTGTGTCACGCGTGTCATGCCCCGTCCCAACACATTTGTGTGTGTTGGAGTTTGGGGGGTGGGGGGTGGGGGGCGATTCCAGTATCATCATTAAAAGGAGGAAGTTAATGAAAAATGAAATGGGGATTTTTTTTTCGCCTTCCTGTTTACTGAACTGAAACTTCCTCAAGGACCCAGGTCGCTCCAGAGACACTCTCACACACATAGCCTAGGCGTATGGGTGGGTGGGTGGGGTACAACATTCATTTCTGCCATGCTGGAAAATAAACTTGCTACATAAAATAAGTACAAATAAACAACCAAAACAATATAGCCTATCTTGGCCTACTGGATTGAGCTACATGCAAGGTGAATTATTATTATTGGTTTGTTTGAGGTCTATGTTTTTTTACAGTTATGGTCCACAAAACAAGAGGTCTGAAAACTGAAAACCTTTTTTAAACAGGCTACTTGTTTTAATAAGGAAAAAAACACTGAACGCATTAGAAAAAGTTAGTAAGCGAACCTTTAGTTTTAGGAACTTATGACTGATGTTATGGGCAAATTCTGTTATTCGGATATATGGTAAGAGCATAAGCTAATACCCCATTTTTTTACAAAATACAGCCTGGAAAGAAAGCTAAGGTTTTTTTTCAGAAGCACACATTTAAAATGAAGTCAAATTTACGGTGGCATCTGTTGTAATGTTGTAAAAATAGGCCTATTTAATTCTGTTTCTCTCCACTGGTGTCTGAGTAATGTATGGTGTCCGGAGCGTGACTCTAAATAACATTCTTCTGAAGATTGTGAGAAATCATTGTGAAGGCGAAGGGCAGCGGCAGGAATCCCCAGACTTAAAATGCAGTGGGGCAGGCTGGCTTCACATGTAG
Source organism: Micropterus dolomieu (assembly GCF_021292245.1). Lineage (NCBI taxonomy): Eukaryota > Metazoa > Chordata > Actinopteri > Centrarchiformes > Centrarchidae > Micropterus > Micropterus dolomieu. The sequence goes on along the minus strand of NC_060151.1, from coordinate 2,906,179 downwards.
GCCTAAAGGGAACATAATAAATGTGAGTTTGAGAGCAGAGCGGGACTTCTGAAAGCAGAATCCTTTCTTATTAACAGAGTGCAGAGGACACCGGATTAACTGTGTGGTCGTGCAGGAGAAGTAGCTCTAGCCTATATATAAATACTGTAAGAACAGATTTAGTTTAGGTTTACAGACAGCGTTACATACTTATATAGGCTAGTTAAATAATAATTTTAAAAACCTCTACATTTGAGAGAGCTCAATAAAGTGGACGGAAAAATTTAAACAATTGTAAAGACTTAGGTCTAGGCTACTTTAAAAATATTAGGGCATGGACTCCGGCTTTGGGAAAAGTTCTTCAAACAAAATAAAATAAAATACCCATACTGTGACCCAAAATAGGCAAAATAACATAACAACATAACAATGAAATGCTCGATCTAGACCCATTTTAAGGGGGAAAGGTCCACTACTACCTTCTTCTGGAACTTTCAACCGCATCCCACCTTTTTCCTTAGCCCTTTTCAGATGGCCTCTATGTTAGGCTATGTTATACCTTATTACAATTTCTGAAATTACATTTTTGCTGCCAACTTCAGTCAAAAATAGCCCACACTGGGTCTGATTTTCCTAAGCAACCACTTACTAAATTGTAGGCCTGTGTCTTATATCATCCACCTCTCCATACTTTGTGTTTGTCGGCCTCTTCAGGGCGCCATGTTTCTGCTGGCCTTAATAGAAGTGATTGTGTCGTCGCTCCTTTGATCGGCAGTTTAACCACAGGGGATTGGCTGATAACAATGTACCGGGAGCGGTGACGCAGCAGTGATTGAATGTTTTAAAAAAGTTTGAAACTCTGCTCAGTATATGGTGAAATGTGAGCGTCAGTCGTGGCACTAGACATTAAACAATTTACATGATGGATCTAAGCAATAAGAAGCGAGCGCGCGCAAGGGGAGGACGGCGCCGCGTGACTGGTAGCCGGGCTGTTTGACAGTTTGAGTCCCGCCTCAGACATCAGAGGGAAATAGTGTGGAGAATTGATAAAGATTTACAGGGTCAGTGGAAACGGTGAGACACTGTGCGGTTGCCAGCCCCCCCATCTCTTCTAATTTAGGCCCACAACACAGCCGACAGTTCTTTCATTATTAGCCTATTCACAACACCAGATAAAGTTGGTTTCCTTGGTTTGCCGTTCTCTAACATGTGATTCTTTTGGTTTAAATATGGTTTACTGTTGTTTAACGGATATGTTAGGTATTACATTCCCGAACATTTTTTTCCATTAATACGAATAATTCCTGTTTAAATGCATACATAGTCTCATTTTGTTGTGTTAAGAATTGTATTAGTTATTAGTTTAACTGGTGTTACATGGTTTAACTGATCGCACCACACAAGTCCATTGGGCTGCTTTAATTGTCACCTGGTATTACTTATTAGTATTCCATTAATATTTAACACTGTTCAGTCAGCCCCAGGTACCTGAACTGCTTCATTTAAATTGTTTTCAAATATGGGTGCAAAACCTTACTAAAGCTACGAAGTTCAGTGGCATTAATAAAGAGCTCTGGTGTTGTTAATAATAAGAGGATTAAAGTTTTGGTTAGTTTCATCATGATAAATATAAGGTGATTGGTAGAACTTTTTGATTAGGAGTTTTGGTTTCATGCTTGCTCAGTGATTCACGTGCATGTCATCGGTGTGTTTTTCAGTGTAGCAGGGTCCTAATAAACAATTTTGTTAATATTGGTATTTCACTAATTGCCTTCGCAGATACTAATCGCCAGTAGCCCTTGACAGCATAGCCTATCTTATATTTAATCTGTATTCTTTAGATAAATTCTTTATTAGTTAGTTTAGATTAGGTGTTTTTGCCTTATATGTTTAAATAATTCCATGAAAGATTTATCTGTTTGGGGTTAATGCGAAAGCCCTAGCGTCTGGTTTGATTTGATTTACAGGCATTTCTCCAATAAAAACAGAGTTGAGCACAAATACAGTGTGTGTGTGTGTGTGTGTGTGTGTGTGTGTGTGTGTGTGTGTGTGTGTGTGTGTGTGTGTGTGGGAATGTTTGCATCCACAACACTTTTTCACTCACACCCATCCTGCCAGGGAAATACAAGGGCGGGGGACGGACAAAGATTTTCTTGTACCCAAGGACGCATATCACCACAGGCTGTGTGTCCTTGTCCATTTACTTCTCGGTTAATGTGAGCACCCACGGATATTTTTCTGGCTACTTATCCTTTATTTAAACCTTTTTTACGCACACGATGGCCGTGCGTAAAAGTGACAAAATAAACCTACAGTGATATAAAACGTGTCCTTTCCAAAAATGCAGCAATAAAAGCCACCAGGGAAGGAATACGAATTCACTCCACCACACGATTGTCATATAGTCTTTCATCTGTGATCCAGAAGGAGAGTGAACACCAGTCAGATCAGTTACACACCTTCAAAAATCACGCAAACAACAGGAAAAAAACATTTGTTGTTCATCAGCCTTTCATTGACTTATTCATGTACTCCACAAGGCCATATTAAAATTTAGGAAGGTGGAACCTCATGATAAATCCAGAAAGCAGTCTTTACACAGCCTTAATGTTTCATAACCCGCTCCGAATTCTCTCTTTTCATTTCACCTCTGTTAAAGTTTGTATGTTACACAGGCTACAGCCACTGTACGGACGCAAGCCACTCTGTGAACCACATCAGCAATCATCAACAAGTCGGCTGTGTGCCTGTGCGCCATCATTACGCACGCACTAAAACGCAGACACACATTTATTGATGCACAACTGCGGGCGAGCACTCACGCGTAGCATCTCACTCAATATGTGACGCCACCTTAGTCTAGCGGTCCGGACCAGCCGTAACAACGAATCTCAAATATCTTAAATACACCGGAGCTTCGCGGCACTCAGCAAGCGCGTTAATACAGCGGCACTACAGATTGAGTGAGTGACATGGTAATTACATACTGCTTGCTCTCTCTCTCCCTTTACCACCCGCCACCCCTCCCCTCTCTACTTAGCCCCCACTTACAGGCAGCCTTCAAACATTACTTACTGTGCGTCCTGGCTCTTTCTCTCTACCGGGGTTTCCCAGCGTCCAGAGCGGCAGAGACCGGAGCTCAACGGGCTCCGCGTGTGAACCGGAGCAGGAACAGCGGCCGGTAGTACTGGCCTGCTCTCTCTCTCACACACACACTCCCTCCCTCTCCCGCTCTGTCTCTACTTTACTGACCCCTTTAGGATCCCCGCGAAGCCGTTAAACCGTCACTTGCTTTCTAGAATGTGAAATATATAGTACATTGTCAACTCCCCAAAACCATAAAACTAACTTTATGGACCCCACGTGACCAGACGAGAGCCAGTGAGAGGTACCAGTCTGAGGCCTGGCCTGATCTTTACGATCCAACTTGGAGATAAAAACCCTCATCCGTTTGACATGTAAATGTCAAAGCTGCCTTCTTTTTTATAGTTTACCCCAAAGCAGAAGGGGGTTAGCTTTGAAAAAAAAAATATCTCAACACTCATACACACACACACACAGGAGGCAGGAGATAGCGGTTGTGTCCAGATGAGGCTCGGAGCAGGACCTCGTTTCCCCTCCATCAGATCAGAAATAGAACCGTGTATGAGCAGGGGATTTGCAGCATCATCAGTCGGTGAGTTTAAAAGTGCAGTTGGTTGTTTACAGTTGGAAACCGGGAGACAGTAACCTAATTTGGCCGGGAGTGGCCTCCGTTAGAACGGAAAGGGAGGCTGTTTAGAGAAAAGTGACCAATTTGTCCACTGCAGACAGTTTGTTGTCTTGTCAGACTTGGTCAGCAGAGATGAAAATTGGCCTGTGTGCGTCTGTTCTGTGTGTGTTTTATGCGGCGTGTTTAGTGATTAATGAGCATGCAGTTGTGAGGCTGCGAAGTTCCAGGAGGTTGTCGCCTTGAAAATGTGGCGCTCAGGGTTAAAGTGAGGCCTGGAAAACAGACTGGAGGCCTCCGGGCGGGCTTTTGGTGCGATGCGTCTTTACGCACGATGCAGTTCCGTTTTTCCAACCTAACTGTTTTGGTAGAACTGAAAACTGACAGCTGTTTAAGCTCATGTCATTCGATCATCGTAAATGTGCACAGGAAAATGTAGAAAGCGGTGGAGGACGAAAATGGACAGAAATAGGCCTATGTACATTTTCTAAAACAATTGGACTGGGCTAGATATTCTTGACATCAAGTCATAGCACGATATATGCCTATATGAAACACAATACAACAAGAATACTGGCAAGTAGCGCAGATATCCCCTATTGATTTGAACCAGTTTTGAACCGCGCTGCTCCAGCACAACCTCAAGACTTCTAAAACTTTTCGCCAGTGTAAATGACATGGTTTCCAACACAAGTTAAGCAATTTGCGCGACGTAAACAGCTGATTACGTCTGTCTGGTTTATTGTTACTTTACTTTATTGTTGTTGTTTTTTTTACTCCAAGTTACAAACAAATACAAAAAGCTCATTGGCAGAAAGCTCACAGGCCTCACAGGACGGTAGCCATTTCCCTTACATGCGCACACACACGCTCTCATACGCCACACTTACGTAAGCACGCACACACTCTCACACACTGCAACTACAAATAGACAACTGGTCACATTTAAAAATGTCAATATATATCTATATACATCCTTTCTGAAACATGGATCCAATAATTACAATAATAATAATAATAATAATATACAGTTACACTTTTTGAATAATAGAGCTATACACAACATTATGGGTGGATAAGGAGATGTAGGCAGGGCTGGTTTGTTTTTAGACACACACAAACGTACACACACACACACACACACACACACAGACCTTCCCTGCTTCCTCAATAAAAATAGGAGCAGATTTGAATGGCAAGTAACAGACAGAGAGAGGGGAAGGGGGGCTCAAACTGGCTATACACGCATTATCGGCTGTAAATAACTTACATGCTAACTTCTCTAGAAAGCACATCGTCAATTACAAAACATGGCACTTGACACATTAAACGATATTTAGACATTAAACAACAGGTAGCCTAGGTAGCAAAGTTGTAAGGTAGGACGTAGGTAGAAACGTAGTTAGAGTTAGGTAGCATTATTCATCCTGCCCTCCTCTCCTCCGGACAGCTATTATAAAAACGACGACATCATACAGGAACACTAAGATTTTTTTTTTCTTACAAGAGCAAGTACCATAGTCATTTTTTTACGTTGCCCTAAAACACCAAAGACCAACATGCCGAACAAATAAAAAGTGCTGCGCTGCTGTACAGTACTCAGTTGATGATAGGAAGTGTTTTTAAAATGTAGATTTGGAATCTGTTATACACATGTTTCTTCATCGTCGTCTCCTTTTGCTTCATGTTCTGTTGGCTTCTTCTGTTTGTTTGTTTTTTTTACTTCATTTTTTCTACTTTTTGTCTCTTTCTCCTCACGGGAAGCCTGCACTGCACACCTTTCCAAAGAGATGGACTGATGATTTTTTCTTTACTGGGTAATGATAATAATTTCTAGGGTTGAAAGGCGCTGCCGGCGGTGGCCAGGCCCATGCCTTTCAGTTTGTTGTCCTTCTTCCACTTCATCCTCCGGTTCTGGAACCAGATCTTGATCTGTCGCTCCGTGAGGCAGAGCGCGTGCGCGATTTCGATCCGTCGCCGCCGCGTGAGGTACCGGTTGAAGTGGAACTCCTTCTCCAGCTCGAGAGTCTGGTAGCGCGTGTAAGCCGTCCGCGCCCGTTTCCCGTCCGGGCCCGTCATATCTGAGGGTTTGGAGCGAACAAAAGGCTATTAGGGGGCACGTGTGATTGCACCAACATATGACATAAAGGAGTGATCATTTAGAAATGCACACAAACTGTGGGTGGACAAAATACCATGAACACCTTACCATACACTATAGTAGGCTACAGCTTCTTGACATAACATTATTATTCATTAAGACAGTGCTTTCTACATACTTGCTGCAGTGATTCTGTACTGTAGCTACAGGTGATATTATTGTGTCCACCCCCATACCCCCACATAGGCCTACACACAATACAAGGGGCTGATTTCACCCGTAGTTTTATCAGAATAAACTGTGCGTAAAGACAAAACAACAGCGGGCACATCTACCTCTTTTTGACAGAAGTCTTCCTTGACACATTTTATGTCTGCCGTTTCCACTCAGCAGCCTGTGCTAAAGGATTTGCTTTTATTTGTCACATTACTGTTTTTTTTTAACCACCCTCCTGTCCCCCCTTTTCACTCCCTTCAGGGTTTTATTGCCCCGTCCTCTGCCTCACCTCCCTAATAAAGTTCCCACACGTAATAAAGCTTCACTTTTCAAAGGAGCAGCAGCCTCCAAAGCCTTCCTGGCCTCTCGTTCTTTTTTCTTTCCCCACCCGGCTATGTCTGCGCTCCTCAGCCTGTTGGGCTTTGCTGCCCGGTTTGCCTCTCCCCTGACAGATTTATGACGCTTTTGTGGAATTTGCTAAAATAAAAAAAGAGGGAGAAAAGAAAGAGGGGGCAACCATCCGGCGTCCCTAGCTTCAACAGGAGGGAAATGCAAAACGAACTGCACCCTGATGCACAGAGAAAACACGCGAATACATAGCTTCAGCTGTGTAATCAGAGGGTGACCAACTGTCATGTGTAATTACATTCTGATTTCAAAATAAGTAAAAATAATACAAATATATCCGTATAAGTCTTTATCTGCATGGAAGCAAGGCGCAAAATAAAAACAGATATGGCCTACGTTGTGCGTTACTGGGAGGTTCAAACACCTCGCTGACTGATTTCTGACAGTCATGTGAAAATATTAAATTGCTGGAAAAGGGCTTAGAGGAGTGCGGACTAAAACAAGGAACTGTGGCTAGATGTGTGTCTTTCAGCTATTGCCTAATAAGTCTGCTGAATCTTTAGAGTGTACAAAGAAGCATAGAGCACTGCGACTCCCCATGTAGTTTTAACAAGCACTAAACTGTCACCAGCCCCATGTGTCCAAACATATAGGCTCCAAATCTATTGAGCCAGCATTATGAATATGACTCTTCTGAAACTTCTATGATACAGAGCTAATAAGCTGTAAACACAAGCGCAGCATATACCATGGCTAATGTGTAGCTTTCTCATCCAGGGGAATATTTGTGGTGACTGAGCCTCGCTGCCCGTCGTGCTGCCAGCGGCTGATCCCGCCGGGCCGCTCTCCTGCTTCTGCACGGGTTGCGGGTGCCCGTTCCTGGGCGGCTGGTTGCTGCCGTCCCGGTTGTGCTGCATCTCCTCGGTCTCTGGCGAGGCGTCCTCCAGTTCCGTGAAGCGCTGCGCCATGCTGCCGCCGCCGCCGCCACCTCCGCCGGAGGAGGTGGAAGATAGGTTTGGAGAGCTGAGATTACCTCTTCCTGGTTGCTCCGATCGGGGAGACGAGCACTGGGCGCCTAGCTTGGTGTCTACACTACTAGGTGACAGGAGGGAGTCTGCTGCAGAGGCGAGGGAGCAGCTTGAAGGCTGTCTGAAGCCCCTCTCCGGGGCCGGGGAGCCGAAGCCCAGGGAGTCCCCGGCTACCGAGCTGCCCCCGAAGTGTCCTCCGGTGTTGGTGGCGCCGCTGCTTCCCCCTCCACGGTTAGTGACGGTTAGGTCCATGCCATTGTAAGTGTAGCCGTAAGAGCCCGTCGCATGGTGCATGGTGGCGGAGGAAGAGTCCCTGTACGTCCCGCCGTTCATTGCGCCGCTGCTGGCTCCATAATTTAGCAGTTGATAGTCGGGGCCATTTGGGTAGCGCCCCGAGAACGAGTTTACAAAGTAAGAGCTCATTTAGGTTGTTTTAGAGAGTTGCGGGCTTAGTTGAGTACTAAGGGGCGCTTGATTTGTTAGATTTCTCTTGGTCGTTATAACGCGGGTACTTTCAACGATTTATGATGTATTAGTGAATTATGGCGTTGCACTGTACTTCGTTTTTAGCTATGTATGCGCCGTCCAAATATGGGGGTGGGGTAGTGTGCGTGTGAGTGTGTTGGATTGAGGGGTGTGTGTGTGTGTGTGTGTGTGTGATGGGGGAGGTGAGGGGTGAGGTGAGGGAGGAGAGAGAGACAGAGAGAAGGTGGGGGTGCGGTCACGTGCTTTTGTTGACCAGTCGTAAATTCTCGCCGATGACTTTGGAGAGGTAATTCATGCTCTGAGGTTTCTAATGATGAAGGGGTGGGCGGGGGAAGCTCTCTCTCTTTCTCTTTCTCTTTCTCTCTCTCTCTCTCTCTCTCTCTCTCTCACACACACACACACACACACACACACACACACACTTTATTCTGCTGCTAGAAGCGCCGGGGGTGAGCTCAGAGCGCCACCTACTGCAGACATAATTTATTGCACTAATAAATAAAAGACTGAAAGAGAACGAGAGAGAGAAAGAAGACAAAAAATAATCTTGACGATCTGTTCTAAAATATAATCTCTCCCTCCCTAGCTCTCTCCATGTGAGTGTGTGCGTGTGTGTCTCATCACTCGGGCCTGTTAATTGACCTTTGCTTGCGCTGGAAATTGGGAGTCAGTGATCATAAACCCTAATAAATAGCCCGTTAATAACTGAATATTTTACACGGCAGACAAAACAATAACAGTCTACCGATGCTGCCTTCAGCCTCAACACGTTCTCATCCCAGGGCGTCAAATCCATCTTCCATTCAGACTTTAGCTTTTCCGTCCGCAATTAGGCCTACATGGAAAAATAGAACTTCATAATACTGCTACTACTACTAGCTTACTACTAGGCTACTACTACTACAACTGTTAATATAATAATAATAATAATAATAATAATGATGATGATGATGATGCACAAAACAATTAAAATAACAACATCAATCATGTTTCATTATGCATTTCTGTAGCACCATAACAGCTGCCAGAAGATACAGTGATGCAATCAAGTCCTCCTAAATTGCTACAATTACAGAGCCAAAGGACAGAAGAGGGTCTCTGCTGAAGTGTTTATAATATTTTTTCACCATAAACACAAGGAGTGGCCTCATCAGCCAAGTTCAATACAATGACTATTTATTGTTAATATTGCAGTGTTCCCTCTTTGCATATGCATCCTCTCCACTGAAGACATTTTGCGGTTAATGTGCATTCAGATGTTGCCTGTCTTTAGTAATCTAGGCAGGGTGTTGACAATAAACAAAAAGCATAACTTTAACCAAAATAACTAACTCACACAAACACACAGTCACACACACACGTATTCAAATAAACAGGGTGTGAAACCACAACATGGTGAAAGTCAGATGTGGCCTACAACAATGTTTCTTTCTTTCTTTCTTTCTTTCTTTCTTTCTTTCTGTCTTTCTGTCCATCTGTCTGTCTCTCTCCCTCACTCTCTCCCCTCCCTCCCTCTTGCTCCCTGCAGCCTCCCTTCCAGCTGCAGAGGAGGAATGTTAAACCTGATCTGTGAAGTCCACACTGGATGGAAATCTGCTGATTTATGATTTGTTGATTCCCGGGGTTGGGATGCATTTCAGCCAGGGTGCTTGTGTGAGTCTGGGTGTGTGTGTGTGTGTGGCTGGGTGCATGTGTTTCGTTGCAACTCTGACACTCACGTATGCACATAGGCTAGAACATGGGACAGATGAAGAATTCCAGATTTTTGTGTGTGAAATGATACAAATGAATGCACTCTGTGGGGGAGTGTGTGTGCCTGTGTGTGTGTGTGTGTGTGTGTGTGTGTGTGTGTGTGTGTGTTTTAATGTGCTCCTGCATGTGTGTGCAGTTTCAGGCCACATTTCAGCTGCTCTCACACTGAGCGCTGGCAGCAGAAACCAGCAGTTGGAATGGAAATCATCTTGAGTATTCTCAAGCAACCAGGCAGAATAAAACAACGGCAACAGGCAAAAACAGGGTCTAAAATGCACAGAACAGACATCAGATGAATATTTTAGCCACAAATACTAAATCAGCAAACTGCTGGCCTGAACGACAGCAGAGGGGCTAAGAAGCACAGAACCCCAAGTGTGCCAGGAATGGCCTGTGATGGTGGACGTGGAGGAGGCACTGACCCAGTTGGCACACACTTCTGAACACACTCCCCTCGGTATATATAGATTTCCACTATCACATTGAATATTTGTACAGTGAAACAGCTCGCCACAGTGTCAGATAAGAGGGGTCACGGGCTGTTCATATCGGTTTTCAGCATAAAATAAAAAATGTAATTCCCGTGCTGGATATCAAACAGGAGCCACCCATTCTGATTCAGTTTCTGCACAGACTCTTTGTGGATTAAAACGTCCACTAAACGGCACATATTCTTTCATCTATGTGAGCACAATTCATCCTAATCTATAGAGCACTGGAATCCTCAATTCAAGCTGCACATAGATGTTAGAATGAAAATTCTCCTGTTTTGGATGTTTTTATAGGCCACATTTCAAACTCAGTTTAATTGTTACAGATCTTTTCTATGGTCTAATGAAATTGTTTCAAACTCTTACTGAATCAACTCAGAATGGCAGTGTTAAACAAAGCAGGGTTTAAAACTTTATATTTGGAGGAGTTTAGGTGAACAATATAAAGCATAGACAAAATAAAGATCCATAACAGTCTCATGAAAAACACCAAACACGTGTGTGCAGTTGCAGTGTGTTGGTAAAATGAGCCCTCTGGGTCACAGTGAAACCATTTCCACTGTGTTTAACATAGACCATCTGGCACGGTCAGAGCCAAAGAAGAAGCCTATACAAAAACACTACAAGCCAGATCAAGCTCTTTGTCTTGACACAGCCAAATAATATTCACTGAGATCATTGCTGTTGAGTCTAAATCTCTTTTTGTCTCTGGATATTGAATTTAATCTTGCTGCAAAACAACAGTGATTATCAAAGAGAAGTGCACTGAATTAAATGATATTAAATCTAAACTTACTACCTCTCTCACACAGACTGCAGAAAATATTTTATTTCCTCAGTGTGGTATTATTTTTTAACTGACAGCCCATGCCATCTATTATCTTGTCCTAAAACTAAAACATAATATGATTACTCCAACTCACTGTAGTCAGGACAACAAGAGGAATCACGATCATTGAGCTGGAAGTTTACAGCAGATGCGAGTTTCCCCAATAGGCACAATAATAACAATTACATTACAGTTACTTTGTCATGCCACGTAATGGCGGGGTTTCTGTCTACGCATGTGCTGATGCGAATATTGTTATTGTACGTGTTGATGCTGTTTTATGTTTCAACACTGCTGATCATTTGCGAGAGATAAGCTAATGTACAAACAATAGTTTTTATGTTCACTCGCGTGCATCACAGAAAACCTACGCCGCTGCTGCAGAGCGATAGAACCAGCGCGCCGGTCACTCAGGGGACACGCAGTTCAAAGGGTCACGAGGACATTGTCCACTTTGTCTGCGTGAAGTGTGTGTGTATATGTGTGACGTGTCTGGCCGGCCGGCTCGAAGACAGGTCAACTTTCTCTACCTCGGTGTGGTCATCAATTAGTTTAGACCGCCATCAACAGCATGCTCGCGCCCCTTGTCACATCCCCTCCTGACCGCCGCGTGCGCTTACTTCAGACTAGTCCTCCAGCGCCTTAAATATGTGCACCATGTAGTAAGAGGGTAACAGGTTTATGATTCTTTACCCGCCGGTGTAAGTAAGCCACTAAATCATATCATAAAACTGTTCATTAAACAAAAAAGAGCCTCTCTCAGGACACTTCTTTACATTTTATTGAACATTTCTCATAGGTAGTATACGTAATTACTTGACAAAAACATTAACATAAACAAACAATGTAAAAATCCATAAAATATACACTTTCCTGAACGGTTTTAGGTAGTTTGGAGAATAACATCATCAGTAGGCGAACAACCCCTCCCACGCGCCCCTCTATATTGGAAAAGTAAAAACTGGAAAGGTTAAATTACCCTCACCCCCACTTACATTATTTTCACCGTGCAAGGTGACCCACCCCCCTCCCGCTCCCCTTTGCTTATTTCTATACAGTTTAAATATGAACACCATAAGACATACATACACTTCTCCAAGTGCTCTCCTCCCCACATTGTGGTGTGTGTGAGCGCTTTCAATTGAAGTTATAATGCACACAACACGTTAACAAAATCAGGAAAAAAAATACATCGGGGGGAGAACAGCCCGGAGTCGAGTCCTAAAGCTTCAGAACAAGTGCCTGCCAGACAGGAAGTACATTTGACAAAAATAAAAACTACGATTTTAGGTGGTTTCTTGGAATGCAACAAGAAATTGGGTCTTTAAACAGTTTGTGGCCGTTGGGTGGCGCGTTACTTATTTCTTTTAAGCCTACACGTTGGATGCCACCACCATCTAGCCTATTAAGTGTATATGTTTTTTCCACAGTCAAACTGTTCTCTCTCAAGAGTCTTTTACAAATTATTTCTTAATTTTCAGACCAGACAAAAAGGCAAATAGCCTATAGAAACATTTGGATTTTTGGTGGGTGGCGATATTCGAGGGATCAAAAAGAGTCTTCTTCTCCCTCTTTTTTCTCTAGTAGGCTACATGTTTAACTTCTGCTCCTGTAAAAAATAAAAATAAAATGTAGGCTACTTTTTCCCAGAGTTTTCAGACCAGGCAAACGCCTGGACGAACTTTGAGACGGGGAGGGGAAGGGATTAACAAGCATGTCTTTTCTTTCATCCTCCTCTTCCTCTTTTCTGTGTCTTACATCAGTTTGTTTCTCCTCTTTCACTCTGCCCGTTTCTCCTCTTCCTCTGCACCGTTCGCTGTGGAGGACGAGGAGGAGGACGAGGAGGACGTCGAGGAAGAAGAGGAGTTGATCAGCTTGTTCTCCTTCTTCCACTTCATCCTCCGGTTCTGGAACCAGATCTTGATCTGTCGCTCCGTGAGGCAGAGCGCGTGCGCGATTTCGATCCGTCGCCGCCGCGTGAGGTACCGGTTGAAGTGGAACTCCTTCTCCAGCTCGAGGGTCTGGTAGCGCGTGTACGTCTGTCGCCCCCGCCTCCCGGGGCTGCCGAATGTCCCTGAGAGAGGAGGAAAGACAGAGTTACATTTTAACTAAAGTAATAATAACACATAACACAGAGGCTGCAGCCTACACCTGGCGAGAGAGAGAGAGAGAGAGAGAGAGAGAGAGAGACTGGCACGTGTTCTATTCTAGTCGATTTTATTCTATTCTAAAACGCTGTAACCTCATCGGTTTTGCTGATTCAATGCCCGCTGTTTAATAAAATGTATTCGTCACCTACCAATTGGGGATCAATAAAGTTAGAATTGTATCAGTCAGTTAACCAGTCCCCCAGTCAAATTATGTCTTGGTGTCTTTCTAAAAGTGCGCATTTTCTTGCATTGACCTGCTTTAAAGAAATACCTCGTTTAATCCTTTTTATAATTAGTTTTTAGCATCACTTCAGACCAATGTTTTGTCGAGGCAGCCTGATCTGACTCCTTCTTTCTCCTTGGTCACGGCTGGATTTATAAAGTTGTTTAATGTGGAACCAAATTAAAACGCCATACAAAAAAAAAAACTATTTCTTTATTTTCTTTAACTTCTGAAAACGATGTTTGGATGCTACTGCGGAGAAGAAGAAAAACACATTTCTAGCCCACACTCATAATAATTAGAATAAAAATAATAAAATTAAGAGAGCAGAGATAATGTATCAAAGGATTTTTCCCCCTGTGAGTATTAGCTTAGGGCTTTAGTCTCCTCTGATCCTCACTAACAGTATTTTGGCCCCCGGTGGTACACAAATCGCCATGTTGTCAGTTTAGCAGCTTCAGTTTCTGTATCGATCTGAAAGGCAGAGCGCGGGTGGAAAACCGCAAGCTGCTCAGGGCACACAGCTAAATCTAAATATCCATAAAGAAAAACTCAGCCAAACCGGATTATGGAGGAGCACTCAGGGTTCCTGTGCCACTCTGTTCTCTCTCCAGTTGCCATGCACATCTTCAACTGTCATTTATGGCCGGCGTTGCGTTTTATTCCTTATGTATTTCTTTGCGGCGGAGCCCGTTCCCACCTCATCTGTCATAACTCGGAGTGTCCTGCAGGGCTTTGTACAACAGTAGCCCTGCATCATCCACCATTACTCACTGCACTCTCAACAGGCCGTATTTCTTTGTTAAACAAAGACACTCGGGGATTTCAGTGGCTTACAAAAATCATTTTATACTTTGGTTTAATTAACACAACACAACATTGTAAAACTGAACATACTCGTGCTTATTTTGGACAGCCAAATAAATCAAATTGTTTCCCCCTTAAGCTGGCCCTGCATGTCTCAGTTTCACTCCAAACTTGGCAGCATTTGCAGATTTGATTAAAAGACTAATATCTAATCGGTTTGGGTATGATTAATCAGTGCAGAACACAATCTGCGGTAAAAGGTTAACAGTGCAGGCTCCATAAGATAACAGAAGACAAGTTGTAACAAAAACAGCAGAAGCTCTGATACCACTCCTCATTTATCACTAGCGTAATAAAAAAGTTTGTAAAAGGAAAAAAACACGTTTTCGCCTTAAATGTCAGGGGGTGAAGTCTTATTTAATTGTAAGTCTAAACATTTGTGTTCGTGCGTAAAGGCAGAACCTAAACGAAGATTAAAGTTTAAAAAATGTAATAAAAAGAATGAGTCTGAGACAGTTAAATAGAAAACGGACAGACTGCATGCTTTTAGTTTCCTATCTGTCTATTTATCTGTTTCTTGTTTTCATCCACAACACTATCTGACAGGTTTTTCCTCTCAACTTTCTTTCCCACTGCTCAGTAGCAGCGTCGGTCAGCAGGTCACATACAGTAACAGGAGATGCAACCCAAACAAACCCGCTTTATGACGGACAATAAAATACCGAGCACATGACTGACTGACAGGCCAACAAACGGGGATCATAAAGAAGCTACTGGGAGATGGGGAGGAGGGAAGGGGAGAAAGGAAAGACAGCAGAGAGGCTGACAGAGGAAACAGACGTCAGTTTTATGACGGGGATCATAAAATATGCAAGAAAGAGGGGAAAAGGAAGGAGAAGACACTCACCGTTGCACGCGTTCATCCGCTGCATCCACGGATAAATTGGGGTTGACGCCGATTGCTTGTCGTCCAGCGTTTCTCCAAACAGCACTTTCCCACTCAGCCCCGCGCACTCCGCTTTACGGTGCAAGCCGTCCTGGCTCAGCGCGAGCTGGTGCTCTTCCAGGCTGCACGGGTGCTCCTTGTCCCGGTAGAAGCTTGTGGCAGCAGCTGCAGCCGCCGCTGCTGCCGCCGCCGTGGCGTAGTCGCAGGCACCGGCTCCGGTTGCGCCCCCTACGCCGACCCCTGCCCCTGCCCGGTGCCCGCCGTACGCTCCGTTCGCCGCCTGTTGGTAGTAGGAGGATGCAGAATACGGTTTCTCCTGGTGCACGCCGCCGCTCGCGCCGTAAGCCACGGCCGCGGCAGCGGAAACGGCTGCTGCCGGGTAGTGCCTGAGCGGGTGGTCGGCGGCGTATCCCGACGAATAGAGCGGGATCTGACCCAGGAACGACTCCGCCGCCTGCCCTCCTCCACCCGTTCCCGGTAGCGACACCGGGAAAGAGGAGTTGACAAAATAGGAACTCATCGGGAGAAAGTGTAGGAGAAGAAGGAAGAGGACAGATGAGAGGAGAGGAGAAGAAGAGGACAGGGGAGGACAGGACAGGACAGGAGGGCACGAGACAAACACAACAACAACGTTCACGCAATGAAGAAGAAGGAGGAGGAGTAGAAGGAGGCTAACGGCTAACGGCTAACGGTTCTCCCTCCCGTCCTCCTTCCTCTGCCTTCCCCTGCCTTCCACTTTATGATTTGTTGTGTTTTATAGCCGACAGTCCGACGGGCTGCTGCTATCACTTAGTTTATCGCAGATTGGGAGGAGGGGGTGAGGAGGTGAGGGTGAGAGGAGGGGAAGGGGGTATCTGGGGTGGCTGAGTGCCAGTGTGGGACAGAACGAGAGAGCGGGCGGGGGGGGGACAAGAGAAAGAGAGAGAGAGAGTCTGTGTGCGTTTCTGTGCTGAAAAGACGGGATGGGGTGAGGAGGGGTATAAGACGCAGAGACCAGCTGACCTGAGACTGACCAATGGGAAGCTTTCGTGCCTGGCATTCGTTCGCCCCTTTTCCTTTCGTTGGAGAGAGGAAGAAGAGGAGGAAGAGGAGGGGGGGCTGGGAAACTCTACCGCGACCCCTCTCTCCCCCACCACCTCCCCCTTTCCTATTTCCCTTCTTCAATCTCCCACTCCCCGTCTCTCTTTCTAATTCTCATTCAATCTCTCTTTCTAATCTTCCTCTGGTTCCCGGTGAGATTGCGCAATCACACCGGAATCCTCCGCGCGTTAAATTGATTCTTTCTCTCCCTGTGTGTCTTCCTCCGTCTGTTGTTGGACCCATAAAAACCAGCAGCTCACACACACGCACGCGCGCCCTCCCTGAGAGGGGGGGGAAGGGGGGGGGCTGCTGCACCACCAAAGGGAACCGAATAATAAAACATATTCCCGGCGCTTTGCAGATAATACCGACCGCATTAAAATGAATTTGCAGAGCGTAAATCACAGCCGGGAGCGCGCAGGAGTCATGTGTGGTCCCGTGTGCGTGTGTGGCGGGGATGTGAGTTAGCCAACACAATAATGTGGGCTATGCACATCTATAATTTAAGTGTTTGTACATTTGTAATTGGTATATTTGGGTCGGTGGGTAGATTTATACCCCCACCCCGGTCAGTGTGTGTGTGTGTGTGTGTGTGTGTGTGTGTGTGTGTCTGTGTCCTTTTATTACAGCAGGCTTTTCATCGCCGTTATTTTCTCCATCAGAGGAGTGATCGATAATCTGGAAGGGATTTTTCTGATAGCTGTTCATGTTGTCGTTTTATTGATGAACGCTGCTCTGTCTCGTGCTCTGCTGCGTGCGGTGCTGTGTTAGGTCCGAGCTAGGATGTCTTTAGAAAATCAAAGCTGAAGTTTTCCATCTGTATTCTGCAGGAGTCGATTCGGCTTGATCAATGTGCGCAATCACGTATTATTTTCTTCTTCCGTGACACTGATTAGGCTTACATGTAAAAGGAGAAGAGGGAAGGAAGCAGGCTCGAGGTTTCCCAATTTTTTCCCCCTTTCTTGACACTGTTTAGCCTGTTTCCTCGCGCCTGGAACTCTTTCCATAGATATTAAAGTGAAATATAGTTATACAAACAGCCTAGATTTAGCCTAAACAATACATTCTATAGGCCTAGTAAAAATTGCTTTTATAGCAAGTTTATAATATTATTATTATTATATTAGCATCCAGCAATGACTTATTATTATTATTATTATTACGAATTGCAAAGCAGACCTAAATTCATCATGTTTAGGAAATTACACAAATTACACAAAAATTTACATAAATAAATAGAAATAAATTTAAATTTAAAAAATCATGATTGGAACATAAAATATAAATGTTTGACGAAATACATAGTCTGAAAAAAAACTCAAGCAGCTGTTTCCATAATATGTATCACATAACCTACTTAGAATTTAATTTTTTATCAATTAATTGATCATTGAAACAAAATGAAGTATTAAAAACTATTTTTCATGAAAAGAATATTGACTCTATTCACTTAAATACACCACGGCTATGCCACAATAATGTAGCCTATATGGCCTAGATAGCCTATTCTTAATGGCTAAATTGTTATCACAAACTTGTTATTAATATTCCATTACAACGTCATTATGGCGTCTTTTAGCACAAACGTTTTAGTTTTCAAAAATATGAATTTTTGAGTCGGCCTAAATAAAACCAACATGTAATGAAACAATGTTGCACTCTGCGCGCGCGCACACACACACACACACACACACCATATGTAGGCCTACTATTATTTTGTTCTTCGGCTTACAAAATTATAAAAGAAATGTCATTGAAATAAGTGATACGCTTTCTTTTCAGGACTACTCTTTTCTACCGTGTCTTCTTCTAAAGAGAGAAATAAAAGACTGAGAACAAGAAAAGCTAAATCGGCCTGCTTTTCATTCACACTTACAAACGGAATATGTGTCGCTGAGGTCGTAAAATAACCGCAGCCATAAATAAGTCTCCCTCTCTCTGTCTTTCTGTGTTTCCCCTACAGGCTCTGACTTGTCTGCATGGCCAAACTGCAGACAACCCGACTGACAAATAGAGACAAAGACTCTATTTTTACTTTTACTTCACCCTCCCGCCCCCATCCATTCCTACACGTCTTCTCTCTTTTTAAAGTAACACTGTTCAGAGCAGGGAGACAGATAATAAGTTTAATCCTCCGACTCCTGCTTTCTGTGCAGGATCACACAGACAGATGAGGAATCTCTCTTTTTAACTTTCATTTTGACCTCTCTCCCTCTCTCTCTCTCCCTCTCTCTCTCTCCCTCTCGCTCCCTGGCAGGACGCTCCGTTTCCTCTCTGCTTTGTGGGAACGGGAAGCAGCAGCATTGTGTTGGAGCGGACTGGGTTTAATCATTAATGCGCACTAACAGTCGGGACAGGACAGGCATGGCCTACAGCCTGGGACACACACAGGACGGTAATACCATTATTATATATACACCCCGTATGCA
>NC_060151.1:2882609-2887505 GCF_021292245.1 Micropterus dolomieu | reverse complement strand
CACACACACACACACACACACACCATATGTAGGCCTACTATTATTTTGTTCTTCGGCTTACAAAATTATAAAAGAAATGTCATTGAAATAAGTGATACGCTTTCTTTTCAGGACTACTCTTTTCTACCGTGTCTTCTTCTAAAGAGAGAAATAAAAGACTGAGAACAAGAAAAGCTAAATCGGCCTGCTTTTCATTCACACTTACAAACGGAATATGTGTCGCTGAGGTCGTAAAATAACCGCAGCCATAAATAAGTCTCCCTCTCTCTGTCTTTCTGTGTTTCCCCTACAGGCTCTGACTTGTCTGCATGGCCAAACTGCAGACAACCCGACTGACAAATAGAGACAAAGACTCTATTTTTACTTTTACTTCACCCTCCCGCCCCCATCCATTCCTACACGTCTTCTCTCTTTTTAAAGTAACACTGTTCAGAGCAGGGAGACAGATAATAAGTTTAATCCTCCGACTCCTGCTTTCTGTGCAGGATCACACAGACAGATGAGGAATCTCTCTTTTTAACTTTCATTTTGACCTCTCTCCCTCTCTCTCTCTCCCTCTCTCTCTCTCCCTCTCGCTCCCTGGCAGGACGCTCCGTTTCCTCTCTGCTTTGTGGGAACGGGAAGCAGCAGCATTGTGTTGGAGCGGACTGGGTTTAATCATTAATGCGCACTAACAGTCGGGACAGGACAGGCATGGCCTACAGCCTGGGACACACACAGGACGGTAATACCATTATTATATATACACCCCGTATGCATTTGCACGGTCTTAAACGTGATTGTGGCTTTGGCATATTCTCAGTGGTACCTGCTCAGCAGCCTGGCAGGCAAGTAGCCAATGACTTTCTGACAGAAGAGTGACATATTCAGATTTATCCAGTGTAGCAGTGAGAGTCAACACGAGTGTGTTGACACAGGAAGATGAATATGCTGGTAAGAAAACGCCTCCACCATGTCTTGAATTAAATGATATCACGCAGCAGAAATGAGTGGCCTCAGCAGGTGAGGTTCAAGTGTCTCTAACAATGCTAGCACTCAGAAGTATGAACCATGAGGGCTATGATATCCTTCAGTAACATACAATCTGCATTTGAACGGAATAGATTTTTAAATCCTATATGACACTTTTACCTTGATAACCAGTGCAGATGTAGTTGATGAAATTCTATTCAAAAATACATACACTTTAAGTGTTATTGCATACAATATAATGCCTGCTATCAGCCTAGTGGCACAATGTAGCATTATGACATTATGCCTACAAGCTTTTTACCAAAGCCTAGATGTAACTTTATAACATGACAATTATATAATAATAGTGTTCAATTCTATCACACCGTAGGCTACTTCAACTGAGATCTGTGTCTAATGTGAGTTACTGCTTCATGGAGCAGATCTTGAAGGCAACACTGTGACCTCATTTCTGCTACAATATCATGTGACTGGCCTGAAATATTCATACAGTAGCCTGTATGCTCTGTCTGTGTAGTCTAGGTGGAATGGTCGGGTTCTTGTTTGTCGTTGCAGGTGGGCTGCAGGGAGAAGCGCTAACCAGGGGGAAGGACTCGGGACCGGAAACGGAGACTGGGAACTGTTTGCTGAACGAAAACTGGGAGTCTATGTGTGTTGGAAGCAGCAGTTCAGCCTATATGTCTGTGAGAGACAGAAGGAGAGACACGTAAAGGGATAACAGAAGGACATATGCCCACCTGAAAGGGAGACAGTGGCGTCTTCTGTTACTTAACTGTCACCGTGTTGTGACTGTCTAACTGTTTGAAGTTAGTTTAGCATTTTTTAGCTTAGCCAGACTTAAACCCTGCATGCCTTAGGCAGATATTGAAAAAGCTAGGCGACATGTGTGCTGCAGTTCTTTTACACTGTTTACACTCCTGCTCAAAACATTTAGGCCTAACATACACTGTACCGAATGTTTCCCAGAAAGGCACTAGGTTTAAAGACTTTCATGACGCAGTTGCGACCATCATGAATAGCCTACAGGACTCAAATGTAGCACTAAAAAATAATAATTATTTATAAAATAAATAACATTTCGCAGCGAAATAGGAGAATTACAACAATCATCTGTTTTACTTTTAATAGTGTGTTACCAAAAACACCAACAACGACAATAGGCCTACTGTTAGGCAAGCCTAGCCTACTATAGGCTACTACTACTACCAATAATAATACTTTTATTATTATTATTATTATTATTATTATTATTATTATTATTATTATTATTATTATTTGAAGAAGAACAAGAACAAGAACAAGAACAAGAAATAGAAACAGTGTCAGTCGGCAAAAATATGGGCCTTACTGAAAAAGAATGATATTCTGGGATGTGCCTCCCATTTTCGAAAATAATAGCAACCTTCGTTGTGTTTAAGAGTTTGCATTGCGACAGGATGATAATTACACTACAAACAGTAGGTTTTTCATAAAGGATATGCGTTTTAAGCCTGCTATATTCCTGCTCAGGAAACCAGGCTGGTGTGGCTGTGATTGAGCTGCAGTGTAAACAGTTAAGAGCTGCTCAAGGAACTCCAGGAATCTGAGAAACTTCAGAGATTATCGACAATTGAGGTTGAAGGAGCCAGACTGCTGCTTTATAGCTTTATGGCTCTTTTTCACCTCGTACGCGCGCGCGTTTTCTGTGTGTGTGTGTGTGAGAGAGAGAGAGAGAGAGAGAGACCTCTGGACTTTTATGGCTTCTTGACCGTTTATGACTCCTTGTAAAGTCCGAGGAATGGCGACGAACTGAAAAACAGGCCCGCAGCAAACAGCAGAAGAACAAATGTGCTGTGCTGCACACACACACACACAAGAGACACACACACCAACACACGGACACTGTACAGTTCATCTGCGGTTCATTTCAGCCCCGGCACTGCTCTAATCGCCTGCTTTTCACTCAGTAGCTGTTATTAACAAGCATTGTGAATAATTATCTGTCCGTGAAATTAAACCTTCGCTATTTATTTCATTGACATAGGCCTACACTTTTTTACCAGAGTTTTTTTATATGCATTTACCGGCTGACAGAGGAGGTACGAAGAAGATTACAGTTATAATTTAAAAAAACACCATATATTTTTTTTTTATTAAAAACGTATATTTCCTACATAAAACATGTTCTTTGACGCCATCAATGTATTTTTGTTTTTTTTTTAAATTAGGAAATCGTTCACAAGCATTTCACAACTCCACAGTAGGCTAGCTTACCTAAACGAAATGTAAATTCAGAAATGTTCTTTCCTCCGGGTGATGGGAGAGAAATATGTTTTTAAAATAGGCTAATAGGTGGTTTTCGTCCCAAAGTTAAATAACTGTTAGAATCGGTCGTGACTTGTTTAAATTAGCAAGTAGATCATCAAAAGCGGGACTTCACCTAAAGCCACCCTGTTTTCTTTCCACATAGCCTAATGCTCATGCTTTTAGAGAGGGAAGGCTAGATACACCGGTAGGGAGGTGTGTGTGTGTGTGTGTGTGTGTGTTTTCTGTGTGTTGACCGGACTCTCCTGCGCGAGTTAATGACAAACTGAAAGAAACTGCCTCACTAGTGCTTTTTGGCTTTAATGTATTAATCGTTTCCAGGCAGCGCAAGCCGGCTGCCGCGTCCTTCACGGCACCATGAGCTCGTGCTCCGGGTGAGTTCACCGGATTGTTACCGATGGGCGCGAGCCCTCGGCCGCATAAGTGCCCCAGGACGAGTTAAAGATTAACGTACGGATGAATGCAGCATCACGGGGAGGGCCGCTTGTTTTTCACCAAGGCCCTGCTAAATGAGGAAGAAGCAGACACGCGCACACGCAGGTGCCCGATATACCTAATATACCTACATTATCAGAATAGCTTAATTTCATTTAATTAATCATGTGTTGAAATAAAATTATATAAAATGTAAAACAAAAAATAATAACATGTGAGATGTTTTATAGATTATTTTGTGGCAGTAACATCAGCGCTATTAGAACTATTAATTAGTTTGTGAACATTATTTATAACAATAATTATAATATGAAGGCTTAATATATTGCACATTCTGTAACAATAGGCTAAAACTAGTATCACAGTTTTAATGTTGTTAATACCAAGAATGTAGTTCCTAAAAATTAAGTTTCATTTATTACCTCTGAGCCTGCAGTGTGTTTCTAGTTTACCATTAGCCTAATAAAACCCAAGTAGAACTGTTCTTTCTATGAATTTGTTGGTGCATTTAAATCGTTTATATGCAGCTAAATATTAATGTGTTTTCCCCTCTGATGCTACCGCCCTGATAATCACAATACCGCCACACAGAAAATGTCCACCAGAAAACAAACAGACGAGAGGGGAAATACTGATTTTCCATCTGATCTGAATGCCGGATTAAAGTCAGAAGATGCTGGGGTCATAAATTAAATTCAACGCTGTGGATAACTGCACCCCCCTCCCCGCCTTCCCTCCGCAAGGGTCTTACAAATTATCACACGCATACATACAAACACACACACACACACACACACACACACAGGTATGCATACATTTGGGGGGGTTGCACAGCAGATCTGCAGATGAGCTAGCCAGTAAAGATGATGAAATCTCAGAGCAAGGACGAGTTAATGTGTTCACACACACACACACACACACACACACACACACACACACACACACACACACACACACCTTCGAAGCACACAATGGAGCCGCAGGTTGCCTCTGTTTATCGAAACAACGACTCTGACCAATCAGCGCACATTTTACATCCTAATCTTCTGTTTCCTTGGGCACAACGCGCGTGCACACAAACACAGAACCCATTAGTGTGTTCTCGTGCGCGCACGGATTCTCCACGCCTCATTCACCACAGTGTAACAGCAACAAGGCCTAACCTGGGGGGGGGGGGGGGGGGTG
>NC_060151.1:2880907-2882589 GCF_021292245.1 Micropterus dolomieu | reverse complement strand
GACGGGGGGGGGGGGGGGGCGGCTGCTCTCTCTCTCCACTCCATATCCCAGATCTGTCTCTCTCTGCGTTGACATCAACTAAAGAAAGAAAGACAGAGAGAAAGAAAGAAAGAACTATCCAGCCAAAAAACAAAGTGTAGGCCTAAGTCACACACATACGTTCACGTGCGCACACATACACATCCCGTCGTGTCTGTTTTGGTTTCATTCCAAAATTAACTCAAAAGCAAAGGCCCATCGTCGGTTTGTCAAAAACTAACCCAATACCGACCAAACACACACACACACACGCCATGCCAACAGCACATCACACCTTGAAACCATGATAGAGACATTTAGCTTTGACGCCAGGACGCATAGCGTGCGTGTACCCGCTGACGAGAGGGTATTATCCTGAGAATGAAGCGTGCGTGTTGGGGACTGTTTGGTGCGGTACTGATGCCAACACGACGCTAGATGGCACCAGAGCGTTTTGGAGGAGCGTGTTGGGGCTGCTGGGCGACTCACCGGTGAGCACTGCCGCCGAACAGGAGCGTGGTCCTGGATGAATGTCAGTGTGACCATCGCTCCTATTGCTTCTGCAGCTGCACAGTCTCTTCATGAATGTACATGCATGTATATGAAAAATATATATTTATTCAAATAAAAGTTTATATAAATACACTTAGAAACTTGACTTGAGCCCGTGACTGTTGATGCACACACACACACACTGCACTAATTCCGCTGCTGCTACAAATAATAGCCTAGAAACAAATGCTGTTAGAACCAGCCAATAGGAAGACTAGCCTGCAATTATTAATTATGAAGAGTATGAACTGTCACGTAATAATTCTTTTTATTATTAACAATATCTGCTGGTACGTCAAACAGGAACAACAGCGACAACAGTAAAGAACTGAATTGCAAAGATTCAACTGTCAATAGTGATTCTCTCATCGTTGGATAAGATTATTGAGGTAGACTAGGCTTACTACGTAGATCTTCTGAAACGTTCATATTCATAAATTGATTATTTCTATTTCATAAAATAGGTATAGCTATAATTAGGCCGATACTGAAAACGTAAATCTATTCCATGACCTGAGCAAGCGTTATGTTTCTCTGTCTAACTAGCCCCCTTCTCTCTCTCACACACACAGGATGTGTTTTAAATATGAGCCAATTCAATAGAGAAATGTTTGCGCTGAAGGAAGGGACTGCTTTCTGAACACAGCCTAGTTCTACCATAAAGTGCATAATACAACTACTACTGATTGCTTAATCCTTTAACCACGGTTGCTATAGGCAGATGTTAAAAGTGATTATTTCATGATCGTTATCGGTAGTTTTGCAGAGGAATCTAATGGTGATGTTCACGTCTGGTGACAGGGCTGCGGCATGCATATGCGACTAATCCGAAATAAAACCTAAGAATACTGAGCCAACACAACGCTCCAGCCTGGAAACGCAGCAGGCCCCTCCTGCTTTTTTTGGCAGTAGGCTATTATTTTATTGGTGCTGAAGGAAGGAAGAAAATTGGCTGTATTGGTTTCAAATGTATACCAAATGTAGTAGTCCTACATTTTCCTTGGCAGCGATCTGCAGTGTGAAATTGTATACCCCAGAACGCTGCATTTCCTGCCAAATGTGTCCGTGATATTCAGTGGAAATGGTATGGAAGCTTGTCTGTTAACCTGAAG
>NC_060151.1:2879743-2880887 GCF_021292245.1 Micropterus dolomieu | reverse complement strand
GGGGGGGGGGGGGGGGGGGGGGGGGGGGGGGTAGCGGTGGCCAGCGGGTGTGTAAAACTATCCACTAGGTTGAATTTGAACATGCGCATTTTGGAGTAATGCCTGTGAGTGTGTCTTGTGACTTCTAAAAAATACCATAAATAAAGGCAGTGAAGACCTCATCTTGTTACTGTAACCAACTAGAGAATCTCTACACAGTTAATTTAGCTGTACTGTGGTAAGTGTCAATATTGATCAATATGCCTACTAGCCTAATGACAAGCAATATACAGTTATAATAATAATAATAAATTGTATTTATGTAAGACAGTAAATTGTGCCAATTTCATGTTAGCCTGTGGCTAATAACTAAACTAGCAGCCTCCATTAATTTGGAGATGGGTGTTATGCAAGAAAGTTGTTGAAACCATAGAAACACTCCTTAGTTAAAATAAACTGACTTGCATGAATGTATTTAAAAGTTCCAAAAAAAACATTATATAGCCTGTGTATCAGTGTGTGTGTGTGTGTGTGTGTGTGTGTGTGTGTGTGTAGGATGAAGGGATTCCTTCCAGCGGAGGTGTTTGATATTTGAGACAGCAACAAATTGAAGACCAAAGAGACAGACAGACCTGCAGATGTGTTTGTGAGTGTGGGTTGGTAGGGGGTTTGTTGGGCGGTGTCCTGGCCAGAAAACAAAAACAACAGCCCACCCGCCGCAGGGAGGAAATGAGAAGGGAAACAAAGTCATAAAAGTCGTCTGGACGGACCGAGACTAAAAAACATTCTTGCGTATGCACAAATACACACAGGCTGTCAGTCAACTGAGAGAACCTGGAAGCTTTTCCTTTGAGACGTGGAAGTGAAACAAAAGGAACTACAGAATCACAGATAGCGAGGGGTAGAAGGACTACAATTTACAATTACTCTAACTGCAACCTTGGAAAGTAAAGTGATATCTGGGAGGTTAAAGACATACAACAAGAAACAACAGGTAGGATGCACAAACTAGGGTCTCCTTTCTTTAAAAAAAAATGTAATGAAAGAACTAAGTGCTTTAAATTTGTAATTTGACAAATCCAGCACACCTGCCCTCACATCAAAGCCAGCCTCACTCTCAGGAACATGTCTCCCCCCCCCCCCCCCCCCCCCCCCCCCCCCCCCC
>NC_060151.1:2878331-2879723 GCF_021292245.1 Micropterus dolomieu | reverse complement strand
CAAAGCCCGCCCCCCCCTCAGGAACATGTCCCCCCCCCCCCCCCCACCCCCTCCCTCCGTGCGCCGTGAACGGCTTGAGGCAAAAAGACAGTGAGCTAATCTTCCGGATCTCAAACAGCCGAGTTTTAAACGATGGATGCCTCTTCCGCAGCTAATCCCACCACTTAAGAGAGCTAATTCATCTCGATCATCATGGAGCCTAATCCAGCAAAGAAACACTTTAATCTGAGCTGGAAAAGTAACACCTCATTTATAACGTTAATGCATAAACCAGGCGCAGCAGAATCCCGCTCAGCTCTGCAGTTTGACTTGTTTTGCTGCTTTAGCAATGCAGCAGCAGCAGCAGCGCGCAGGGCTGCCAGAAGAGGAACGTGCATGAATGGCTCTTACCTTTTGTTGATAATCAGTCAGGAGCCCCACACACCTGCAGCTCACTTCGGTGTCCCGCGTGCAGGCAGCCAGGCAGCCAGGCACCCCGGAATGGCACGAGAAAGCCCTACCGTGTAGACCGGATGGATGGATGATAATTGGATAGAGGGGTGGCGGCGCGAGGAGGTGAGGATGAGGAGGAAGTGGAAGGGGTGGGGGGGTGGGGGGTGCGCTCCCCGTTGTCACCCAGTAGTCAAAACACCGCCGTCATCTTCATCACCGCCCCTGTCATCATCATCATCATCGCCATCCTCGCGATGACAAGTGACAAATGAAATGAAATGTCAAATTAAAAATAAAAATAATGAGGTCATCTCCGAGATGTTTTTTTTACGGGTTCGGTCTCGCGACTCGCCCCCTCTTCGCCTCATCACGGCGGAACTGTCCCCATCTCGGTTCGCAGATTTAGCGTAGACAGCAGCACGAGACCAGGCGAGCGCGGAGCCGTAGCGGAGGAGGAAGAGCAGGAGGAGGAGGAGAAGGGGGGGA
Organism: Micropterus dolomieu; assembly: GCF_021292245.1. Taxonomy (NCBI): domain Eukaryota; kingdom Metazoa; phylum Chordata; class Actinopteri; order Centrarchiformes; family Centrarchidae; genus Micropterus; species Micropterus dolomieu. The sequence goes on along the minus strand of NC_060151.1, from coordinate 2,878,805 downwards.
GGGGGAGGGTTCTTGTCAACGTCTCCTCGTGCGGGTTTCCACAGTCACAACTAGTATTGTCGTTAACTAGTACCTTTAATTACAGCCGGGCGGTAGCCTAATTTCCTCGCGGTTGCCGGGCTCCGTGCGGCGCCTCGCGAGCCCTGGGCAGAGCACGGGAAGAGAGGCGGCTGTTCGGGCCGGAGCGGAGTGCAGCAGCAATATAGCCACTTGGGAAATCATAAAAAGTTCATGTTCACGTTAAGCGCGTCCACATGACCAGCCCGTCGGCCAATCCCCGCGCGCGGCCACTCATAAACGTGTATCACAAAGTTGTAAATTTTCATAAAACAACAAGGAATTTATTGCATTTCTTCATGGAGCAGAGCTGCTCCTTCTCTTTCTCTCACTCTCCCCGCCGCCATTTTCCCTTACAAACTAGCCAGCAGCTCACAAAGCTCAGAAAAGCAATGGAGAACTCTGCCTTTGTTTTCT